>NC_052055.2:52268821-52568821 GCF_903992535.2 Arvicola amphibius
TTCATAAAGTGTTTTGTATTGTGATTCTTTATTAACGTGTGATCTTAGGTTATGGATGAGCAGTTATGAGTTTGTGTGCCAAGTTGACAAGTGGTCAGTTTTGCTGGGGAGTTCTATGCCAATTTGACACAGATGAGAGTCACTGGAGAGAAGGGAACCTCCACTGAGAAGATGGCTCCTTGAGATCGGGTTATACGCAAGTCTATACAGCATTTTCGTAATTAATGATTGATGTGGGAGGACCCATCCCTTTGTGAATGGCCTACTTACCCCTGGACTATTGTTTCTGGAATCTATAAGAAAGCCGGCTGAGCAAGTCAGGTAGGACAGGCCAGTAAGCAGCACTCCTCCATGGCCTCTGCATCAACTCCTGCTCCAAGCTCCTGCTCATTTCGTCCGATGATGAATAGTGATATGGAAGCATAAGCCAAATAAACTCTTTCCTTCCCAAATTGCTTTTGATGGTGGATGTTTCAGCACAGAAATAGTAACACTAACGAGGATAAGGTCTTTGATCCGGTAGGGGTTAAGTTTTGTTCAGAGTGACAAGCATGTTTTGCATTCTTCTATATGCAGCCATTCCGTTTGGCCAGCACCATTTGTTGAAGATGCTGTCTATTTTCCAGTGTGTGTTTCTATATTCTTTACAAAAAATCAGGTTTGCTAGGTGTATAGACTGATTTCTGGGTCTTCAATTCAATTCCACTGCTCAACGAGTCTGCTTTTGTGCCAATACCATGCTGTTTTTTATTACTATAGTTTTAGAGTAAAAAGTGATGAACTATCCAGCAGATCTTTTATTTTTCAGGATTGTTTTTAGCTCTCTTGGGTTTTTGTGCTTCTGTGAAACTGAAAATTGTCATTTCAAATTCTGTGAAGAATTTTGTTGGAATTTTGATGAGGATTGCATTGAATCTGTGTATTGCTTTTGGTAGGAGGATTATTTTTACTAAATTAATCCCACTGATCCACGAGCATGGGAAATTTTTCTATCTCCTGATATCTTCTTCTATTTATTTATTCAATATCTTATAGTTATTATCATATAAATCTCTCACTTGCTTGGCTAGAGTTACCCCAAGACATTTTTGAGGCTGTTGTAAACATACTGTTTCCACCAAATTCTTTCTCAGTCTGTTTGCCATTTGTATATAGAAGCACTACTGATTTTTTAAAAACATCTTGTGTCCTTCTATTTTACTGCACAGATGACTAAGAAGTACTTAAAAAAATGTTCAGTAACCCTGGTCATCAGAGAAATGCAAATCAAAACTACTCTGAGGAGGTGGAGAGATGGCTCAGTGGTTAAAAGCACCAGCTGCTCTTCCAGGGGACTCAGGTTCAATTCCCAGTACATACATGGTAGCTCACAACTGTCTGCCACTCCAGTTACAGAGGATCTGGCACCCTGGCAGAGACATATGTGCAGGCAAAAAAAAAAAAAAATCGGTGCACATAAAAATAAGTAAATCTTTAAACAAACTACTTTGAGATTTCATCTTATACCAGTCAGAATAGCCAAGATCAATAAAGCAAAAGATGACTAATGCTATTAGGAATGAGGGTAGGGGGAAACCATCAGTCATTTATGGGAGTACAGACTTACACAGCCACTGTGGAGATCAGTGTGGTGCATCTTCAGGAAGTTGGGAGTGGATCTACCATAGGATCAACCATCCTAGTCTTGGGCTTCCACCCAAAGGATGCTTCATCCTATCGTAGATACACTTTCTCAATCATATTCATTGCTGCTTCATTCATAATAACAAGCAACTGAAAATAGTTGCCTATCAACAGAATGATGGATAAATAAAATGTGGTACATATTCACAACGGACTATTACTCAGCTATTAAAAAAAAGAAATAATGGAATTTCCAGCTAAATGGATGAACCTAGAAAAAAATAGTCCTTTGAAAGTAACTCAGGTGCAAGAAGAAATATAAGACATACATTTACTTATTAACTTGTTGATTCTTTGATAACCAAGCAACAATCCATATTACCACAGAGGTTAAAAATAGAGTAAGGGACTAGGTGGGAAGGATGGATCACCCTAGGAAGAGAAAATAGCATAGATAGTTATGGATAGATGAGGGTAGGGGGTAATTGGAATGGCAAACTGAATAGCCAAGGGGAGTAAAGAGAGGGGCAAGGAAGGGGATCTGGGGAAGGACAGCTAAAACTAAGGACCATTTGAGGGGTCATATGGAAATCTAATATAGTAAAGCTTCCTAAAATATATGCATGTATAAAGGTGATCTAAATGAAATTGACAAATAATGGGGAAGATGGAACTCCAATTTGGCATTTCTCATCACCCAATGAAGCTTCCAGTACTGGGAAGAGATTACATCTAATCAAGTTGTTGGTCAAATGGACCCCATAGAAACCGCCAAACAGCCCAAGCTACTGGTTGCTTTGCAGAAACTGGTGAGAAGGTCCTGTTGCTGAAGATAACACATATACTAGTGTGGAGCTAGCCATAGAGGTCTGGCAGTAGCTGCACACACCTTTAATCCAGCACCTGGGAGTCATAAGTAGATGGATCTCTGTGAGTTCAAGGCCACCCTGGCCTACACTAGATTGATCAGGTCTCAAAGAGAAACAGGGCCAGGCAAAGGTGGCTCTCACTTTTAACCCAGTACTAGGGAGTCACACACCTTTCATCCCAGCACTAGGGAGGTGGAGACAGGAAGGGATATGGCTGGGCAGAGAGAGGAATATAAGGTGGGAGGAGACATAAACTCATGGCATTCAGTCTGAGGATTCATAGAGGTAAGAACTAGTGGCTCAGCTTCTCTAATCTTTCAGTTTTCACCCCCTAATATCTGACTCCGAGTTATTTTATTAAGACAAATTAGAAATCGTGCTCCATTTGCTGATGGGAATGTAAGATGGTTTTGTGTCTTAGAACAGAGGAGCAGTAAGCAACAAGTGTCTCTGTGTTATATAAACCTCAGTTTGCTGCAGATACATCTAGGAGCGGCAGACCAAGTATTTTTTAGCTATGTATGTGTTTTCTTTTGCGAGCTATCTATTTAGTATAATAGTCCATTTATTAGTTGAATGGGGTTTTTGGAATTTCATTTTTGAAGTTATTCATATATTCTACATATCAATCCCTGTCTCATGTATAAATGACAAGTAATTTTTCATATGTAGTCTGTGACTTTACTCTGCTGATCATTTCCTCCTCTGTGCACAAGCTTTTTAAATTAATATAAGCACATTGTCAATTCTTTGGATTGTCTTCTGTTCTTTTGGTTTCTTTCTTCAGAAAGCCCTTGTCTAAACCTTGATGTTTCTAGGTTTCAGGCTTTACATTAAGGACTTTAATAGGCTCATGTTTTCAACTAACCATAAAAATACAGTACACAGTTCTAATACTTCTTTTAATATTGTTATCACCTAGGTAATTTTTGGACCTATCTCTGTGGATTTGAATTTTTCATCATTATTTATCATATTTTTCTGTCTCTGCAAACTGAGTTGTGTTGAAAGGAATGTTCCATGAATTTTAACTTGTCTTTCCCTAGATATTTCTATATCTTCAGAATCATTATTGGGATTTGTTTTGAGACCCAGTTGTTTCCTTAGAAACAAGGTTAATCCTTTGGAGGATTTCCTGCTATGTTTTGTCATCTGTCTATTTTGTAGTAGATAGCTCATCTTGTTCTTAATGATTTGACCATATATAGTCATTTACCTAATATGTGTATATGCATATATACATTTGCACACATTTGTGTGTGTGTGTGTGTGTTAGAAATGTCTTCTGCTAATGTGTGGCATGCTTTTTTATTCTCCCAAATCTCTTTTCCTAAAAATAACCCAACATAATAAATACTTCTTTCCTAGAACATGGCTTTCTGCATTAGGAAAATTAATGGCTGTCAAGAAGATGAAGATCTACTGGTGTGCTTTCATTTCCAGTGCCCAGGGTAAGGAAGTTCCCAGGCACCCTACCTGAAATCTCAGTAATAGCCTGATGCCATCTATCCTGCTTGCAGATGAGATTGATGGATTCTACCTATGGAAAAGCAGAGATGGGCTTTCCCTATGGCACATGTATGCCTAGGGTGGGCCATATAAATACCATAAAAGAAAAAATATCCCTGGAGATCACTCACCATAAACATCATAAATTTACCCATTTTCCTTAGTATTAAAAACATACTTTTGAAGAAGAATGCTTTATTCAGAGACAGAAGTTCCCATAGGAGTAGTTTCCTAGAAATATGAATCATCTAGCACTTTGGCTTTTCATTTAAAAAAAATGAGTCTTTTTTTGTTTAAATGCATCCAGTGGGAGAATATTATATTGGTTATTTGTATTCCAAAGGGGAGAGGATTAATTGTCTTCAATTCAATCCCAAATTAGTTAACTTCCATTTCTTTGTCTGTGTCAGTTCCAAGTAATCACTGTGCCTAGATTAAAGTCACTGGAGATTTAACCCCTTACCCAACCTACACCCTAGACAATACGGATTCATTCACCCACTCCAAGTATTTGCTGGCTCTGAGTCAAACACATGCTATGCCACGAAGTTGCTCAGCCAAAGAAATTCATCATGTGAGTAAAGAAGCTGCTTTAAAGACTCTTCTAAAGATCAGTAGAGCATTTTAACTGATTCCTGTGGGCTACCTGTTACAGTCTGATGCCTGAGGGAAGGGGGTATCAAAGTGAGAATACTAAATGAATCTTGAAAATGCTACATATTGGCAAACAATGATGTCTGTGAAGTCACTCTAAGGCAGTGGTTCACAACCTGTGGGTTACAATCCCTTTGTGGGGGGAATGAATGACATTTTCACCAGGGTCACCTAAGACTATCAGAAAACACAGATATTTACCTTATCATCCATGGCAGGAACAAAATTACAGTTATGAAGTAGCAATGAGAATAATTTTATGGTTGTGGGTCATCACAACATGAGGAACCATATTAATGGGTCACTGCATTGGGAAGACTGAGAACCACTGGTCTAAGGCATGACTGTCCTTTACAGATAAATTAATATTTCTGATCAAGTATGATTGTGCTTAATCTGTGTAAAAGAGGGAAGAAGTAAGAAAAAAGTCTATAAAAAATAATAAGATCTTCAAGAAAGGACTGTATAAAACCAAAGAATACTTCACTGGTAATCACGGTCATCATTATCATCACTAAACTGCCATTTACTATGTCAACTCTGTACCGGTGACTATGTAGTCTACCACTTGGTACTCACGATGGTGCAGCTGAAGAAGGTATGGCTCCTGACTTGCCAAAAAAGGATGGGTTTCAAATTGTCCATCTCCCTAAGGGTATGGTTTTTCTACTTCACTGAGATTTCTAGAGGCATGTGTAGATGGTACAGGCTAGTCCAGAAAAGTAGAAATAAAGCATCCATCTGAAAACATAAATTGATCCCATGAGTCCACAGAGGATATGCCCGAGGTTTTAGCAAACAGGTGACTGCTATCTAGAAACTAAACAGGCAGTACGTATTAGATAATGTAAAGACCGTGATGACTGCAATAAAGAAAGAATACTGGAGATTAAATTGGGCATGGAGGCATTGAACATGTCTGGACAGGTTTCCTTCCATTCGTTGCATAACCAATGTGAAACTGTAGTTGAACATAGTTGAACACACCTTCTCCCCCAGGAGGATGAGGACAATTTTGATTTGCCACCCCAAATACATAGCTTTAACATAAAATTATTTTGAGTCAATTGAGAAACAACAGATTCAGAAAACAAAATCCTTTGCTATTCTTGTAAATGCTTAAAAACAGGACATAAGTGTCCTATGTAAGAGGGGTCTTCACCCCAGCAAGAAGGGAGGAACTCTAAAACCATAATGGAAGTCCCAGCAAGACCCTACACAAACCTTACAATGAGCTGCATCTTCCATAAGTCCCTTTGTGTACTTCCTGGTCACTTTCTGAAAATTTATAGTCCCTAGAAGCCAAAAGCCCATCATTGATCCAGTCCTTTCAGAAATTATCACCTTTGTTCAAAAATGGTTTGTATGCCCCAGGATCTAAGCTCTCCTTTGAGTTTACATCTTTGACTGCACAGCTCCAGTTGTACATAAAAGTGCCATTGCCAGTCAGGTGGTGATGGAGTATGCCTTTAATCCCAGCACCCAGGAGGCAGAGGCAGATGTATCTCTGTGAGTTTAAGACCAGTCTTGTCTACAGAGAGAGTTCCAGGACAATGCTACAGAGAAACCCTGTCTTGAAAAACCAAAAAACAAAACAACAACAATAAAAACAACGAAAAAGCCTTTATCTGTAGAAATTGTCCCCCTTTCTGTTGACTAAGGTTTTTGTTCCACCCTGTCCCGCAGTTGTTCAACCCCTAAGAAGCACACAGAGGTCTTCATTAATTATAAACTGGTTGGCCTATTAGTTCAGGCTTCTTATTAACTCTTATAACTTACATTAGCCCGTAATTCTTGTCTGTGTTAGCCACGTGGCTTGGTACCATTTTTGATGAGGCAGTCACGTCTTGATATCTTGCTTTCTCTGTGGCTGGGTCACAATTGCAGACTGAAACATTCTTCTTCCCAGAATTCTTGTTGCCCTGTCTCTACTTTCTGCCTGGTTGCCCCACCTATACTTCCTGCCTAGCTACTGGCCAATCCACATTTATTTAAAATACAAGTGACAGGGTACAGACCACTGTCCCACAGCACTTTTCCATGTTGATATCTTGTCAGTTTAATTCACAACCTCTAGGCTCTGAATTTTTTATTTATTTGTTTGTTTTAGATAGAAAATACGCCTTAGGGGTATCTTCATTGAACATATGAAGACTTTTTATTCTTGTCATTATTCATTGGAGTAGAACAGCAGAGCAACAGTTTGTACAGATTAGATTTGTACTGTATGGGATGTCATAGACATTCTAGAAATTAACTTGAAGTGAGTGGAAGGGAAGTGTTTAGTGGGTTTGTGGAGATAATACCATTTTATAAAACCCACCTGAGTGGGTACTGATCTGGGCTCCCAGAGGGGTCCATGCAATCACTCCAAAGCAGGCACCAAATTTAAAACAATGGAGGACAGGTTTTAATTTAATTATTTTTTTTCTCTCCAGTCCATTATATATCCTAGACTTTTCTCTCACAATAGGGGCTATACACAGTGAAGAAAACAGCTCACTGGCTGGTATAGCACAGGTGTTTATAAGGACATTCACTGCCTCTGTGAGTTAAATGAGTCTTGGGGAAAATCTTAGGGACTTTACTTTCTTATTAGCATAATGAAAGACTAATGCGAAAGAAGGATTATAAATAGGGCTCACCTCACTACTAGAGGCTTTATCGAAGAAGACTGAGAAGCCATGAATCAATTGCTAACATGTATGCTACATGGGGGTACAGTAATCCCAATACATGTGCATTACACATTACCTGTGGAATCAAAGACAAATGGAATTTCTTCCACTTCTGGCGTTCAATGAATCATGGGGAGCCTGTAAAGGCATTATTGATAAAGGCTGGAAAAATCAGCATTTTTCTAAATTCCACCAGAGGAAAAAGTGACCAAAATGCCTGAAGCACAAACCAAATCACTTTTGAGCTATGCTTAGGAAAAGTAGTAGCAAGTCAAGGTCTCCCAAGGGTACCGCCACAGTGTGCCCACAGGTTGAAAGCCTGGCCCCAAACTGGTGGTGCTGTTGAGCAGTGGTGATTGGACCGAGGAAACCAAGGGCTAAGCCCGTAAGAAATTCATTGCTAAATGAGCTGTCAGGAGATGGGCCTATTTGGAGGAAGTAGGTCACTGGAGATGAAATTTAAAGAGTATTTTTTGCCCCCCCCCCCGACTTCCTGTCTAGCATGAGGTGGCCAGCCTGCTCTCTCACGTGCTCCCACCCTCATGACAGTTTGCTCATCTGAGGCCAACAGAATAGAGCCAGTTACCCATAGATTGAAACCTCCAAAGCCAAGAGCCAAAAATAAACCTTTTCTCAGACACTTGGTGGCAACGACTCAAATATGGCTAATGCAGGTGTGAATATTCTGTTTCATTTTTGTTTCCAAAAGTTATGTTTTGGTGCCACAGTGATATTTGCCCAATTTGAATATGTATATGTATATATGTATATGTGTGTGTGTGCACGCACTCACACACACACACACACACACACACACACACACACACACACACACTCTTCCTCATTCTAACATCCATGCTCACAGGTTCTCCTGAAAGGAAAGCTGACATGTCTATGAGACATCTAGTTAATGTTATCAACGACTTGTTTTCAACAAGCTAATAATGGCCATTAAGTCCACCCAGTTTGAAATAATTTATTTAACTATGATCCTAACAGGTTATATTTGGAGAAGTTGTTGGAAGCGTTCTTTGCCACCCCTTTATCCCAGTTGCAGATCTAATTTGTGTCGGAGCAGGCATTAACATAAGCGGCTCAGTGCAGACTCGCTTTCATTTCCATAATTCCTTAGAGGAAAGTATTAAATCAGTTTTAACCTGTTTGGGCCTGCATCCAAAGAGGGTACAGACCTGCTTGAGAAAAATCCGTTTTTGAAATTAGCAAACGAGGTCATGTGAAACACATTACTCAATTAAGGAAAGGAATTCATACTTTATTATCGAATACTATACCGTCTGCCTCTTGAATGTAACTAATTACGCTGGACTTGGTATGTGCTTTCAACGAAGTTGGAAAGAAAGTGAAAATCCTCTGATACGTTCTTCAACAGCACCTGACCTGAGAGCTGTGGGAAAGAGAGCATTTAGCAAGCCGATGAAGGCGAGATCGGATTCCCCACAGTCCTGATCACCACGCTGGCAGTGAGAAGAGGAGACCTCTGCCCAAGACTGCACAGCCACACAGGGAACCCTGTGGCTTTGTCTGTCTGCTGTCGTCCGGCTGGCGTAGAAATGAGATGACTGCAAACTTCCCTCGTCACAGTGAAGGGAAAGCCAGTTTGAAGAGCTCCGCTCTCTAAGGTCAACCCCAACCATTGCATCGAGCGCTCCTCGTTGATCATGCAGTTAGGATGGAAGAGACAAACCTGGGTGGAGCTGAACTAGTCTTTGGTCCTGGGCATGGGGAAACGAGACCCACCCACGTCTATGGCCCTTAGTTGCATTTGTCACATGCATGTAAGTAGCATTATAAGACCCTTGCTGGGTAGCAAGTTTGAGAAACCAAAGAACTTCATGACAGAAAGTGCCATGCTAACCGACCCATAAGGAAGATGATTTAACAAAGGGTTGGTTAAAAACGAGACACATCGACCTGAAATGCGACCACTCAGAATCACGAAAGTATCATGTTTATCTTTCTTAGCTTCAACCAGCTTTTCCTTCCTTGACACAGCCTTGGGTACTTTGTATTAAGTAGTTGCTGACTGAACCATGGCAAGAATCTTGCCTCGTATCTTTGGTGGGTGCTTAATCTTTCAAGGCTTACTCTTCATTTCTCCATCGAACTTTGGTAAAAAACCATGTATTCACATGTAAGTAATGTGTCTTTCTTTCTAAACAGAACAACAGCATATCATTGCTGTAGGGAAAGGATGTTTTACAGGGTTCCTTCGTTTTCTTGAGCAGGGTAGGACAGTGGTGCTTAAGGAGGAGGAAGGTGAAGCAGTAGACCGAGTGTGCTATCATAAATGCACAAAGGCAGTTTCCAGGCACCCAGCTCTACTGTCTGGCAACGAGGGCTTCTAACTGGTATACACTCTACCACTTTGGGACGATGGTGTTTGTGAAGGGTTTGGCATGCTCACACTTCAGAAGAATGGTTGGTTGGTTTTAACAAGAAAGAACAGGTTTATCTGAGAAACAGAAGATTCAATGGCATGAGGCTCTCCTCTCCTAGGAGTGGAGGTGCACAGAGGTCTAAGTCAAGAGTCCACATGGAAAGAGCATGGTTGGTATTGGCTAGCTTACTCTCACTCTGAAGGTCACTTTTCCCAGCAGGAAGATATGGTTGTCCTGGGAAAAGTAAAGGCAGTAGAATTCAAAGGAGCCTGTCGACACGTGGTAGTGATAAGAACAACTGCCAAGCTGAAATGCGCAGAAGGAACGTCTGAGATGAATCACTGCCAAAAGCTGATCACTTTAGAAAGAGTTGGCCAAGTCGGCCTATGGGAAAATCAAGTAAGAGCAGAAAGAGAAATACCTGGGCTGAGCTCAGGGAGTTCGAGAACTCTCCTGATTCGGAAGCTATTTGTTCCCTCCATGCCCAAAGCCTTGAAGGCAGTCAGAACCCAATCACACCTAGAAGAGCCGTCAAAGCTTACTCTCGAGCTGTATATTTATAAAGACATTTTACAGGATACCCCTGCCAAGTTGACTTGCTTGTTGACAATGTGTGTTCACTTAAGAATAGACTTATCAACGTTTCTCCCTTGCCAGGGTTGACGAAGTTCAGCATCTCCCTTAAGTACACATGACTTGGGTATTATTCAAAAGCTGGGACTTGTCCTGATAACTTCTGACATATTTCTGTGGGATTTTCTTTCCTAGAAACTTGTGAGTATATGGTGGCCTCACATCAGTCAGGAAGAATGACATTGTGTACCTGTACTCGCTCAGAAAGTATCCTGTCAGGGCTGGGGTTGCGACTCAGTCGTGGAGCACTTGGCTTACTACCTGTGTTGCCTTGGGTTTAACCCCCCACACCACCAACCAAACAAAGCAACCCCTATAAAAATTAGGATCTCTGCTTTCCCTCTGGTTGCTTCTCTTAATTGGTGCTGCAGGAAGAAGAATCATGTCTTATCTTTAACATTTCTGTGGTAGAAATTGCGTCAAGCCCATCTGTCAACAGGTGTGTGTCTCTTCTGCCAGACAGCGGCAATTAAGATATCAGCCACTATTTTCTTTGATTGCAAAGGTTAGGTCTGGTACACAGAGGCAGTTAAGGTTAGAGGAGTGTCTGGCTTTCTGTAAGGACTGGAATTTAAACAGCTTAGAGGTGATTGGACCGGGAAACTAGCTTCAAGTAACAATTTTCAGGTCACTGAAAGGAAGCTTGGGGCAGAATCATATAAAGGATGGTCACTGAGATCCACTGTCTCCAGGATGGTGGATATAGCCATGTTTGGGTCATGTGACTACTTCTTTGCTTAAGAAGTCTTGAATTTAGATAGTAGACCCATTTCAGAGTGTGTCTATGTGGTTTTAACATTTTGAAATGTTCTTTCAGACACGTCTTTACGTTTTAGGGAGCTGATACAATTCTACTTCTCATTTCTCATCCCACATGGCTTCTCCATCCTTCAGGCATCTCCCCCAACCATTACACCTCCCTGACTCGAGCTGACATGCTCCAAATAAGGAAATCAGAGTACGTTGTTACTAATAAGATTACAACTGTCCTTAGTTAGGTGTTTACCGTGCCTGGCAAGTGCCTGGCACCATGCCTGCCCTCTCTGATCCTCACGAGGCATGAGCTTTTGCTTCCACCACACAGGTGAGTAGAAACATATCTCAGTTCACGTCCGACCACTCATCTTTCTGACTCTAGCTGCGATGTCCTGCCCGGTGTAGCTGTGGTACATTCTACCCTGCTGCGGGTCCCTGCCTTGGGTCTTACACTACCAATTTCAGCCTCTGTTTGTCTTTGCTGTGACAAACCCACATAGTGTTGGGGATAATCAATACAAGTTAACTTTTCAAAATTCCAGAGTCAGACATGAAAGAGTCTGAGTGGGGTAACGGGGCTAATATCATTAGGTTCGGGAGAGAAGCCTCCTCCTTCTGAGTTTCAGAGAACTATGTCTTCCTTGAATGAGGCGAGGAAGGCAGGGACAGTGGGGTGATGTTCTGTGTTTCTTCTTATAAGGATACTACTAACTTCATCATAAGAGTTACATGCCATTTTTCATACGGGTGAAACGTATTTCATATTCGCTATTGAAGTAAAGACCAGCACTGAGTACTTGGTGCTGCTTATCTTAACTTTTTATAGTTTTGTCTGAATTCTATCTTGTTAATTTTTTCATGGAATCTGCATTTGGATTTATCAGTCTCCTCTTTTCATTTGCCTTTCATTGTTTTGTTTTCTACTTTTATTTCTTTGGGTTCATATTTTCTTTCCTTTCTTTGTTTCTTTAAATTCCGACTGCCTGTACTCCTTCTGCTTTTTTGTTGAATGACTTACTTGTTTCCTTTGAACATTTATTTCCAAATAAAATATAGTTATTTTAATGTAGGTAAAAGTTTAATTTGAGCAAGCATACTTACAAGTATACATTGCCATTTTATATTACATATTTTATAATTATGGTTGTATTGTCTTTTTTGAATTCAGGTAAAATAGTTCTATATAGTATATGGGTTTATAGTATTTATTTCCTTGTCAAAATATTTTATCACGTTTATTTATTGTGCTGTGGGGAGCAGGCATGTGCCACAAGAATGCATGTTGGGGTCATGTGACTACTTCTCTGACCTTACTTTTCCCTGGGAATTGAACTCAGGTGGTCAGCCTTGGCAGCAACCTCCTATGCCCACCGAGAGCCACCACACTGTCCCTTTAGTCTTTATTACAAAGTCAGTATAAGCTATGATGTGTGCACAAAACACACGTAGGATGGTCAACAAGACAAGCAAAAGCTACCAGAGCTCTGTGCAGGGTTGAGGAATGGTGGACATTTGGAAGCAGATTGAGCAGGAAGGAGCAAAGCTAGTGGCCTGCAGATGAGGTGTTTATGACTGAGATTATGGAGTAGTCTCAGTTATCAGCAGTGGCAAGGCTGAGGCAAGTCTCCAGCAGCAGATGCTAAGGTGGAGTGAAGCCTTCCTCAGTCTCCTAGTGAGGATGCCATAACACTGGGAGGCCAGATGTCATAAACACTCTCCACAAGATGCTGAAATCGCCTAGACATATGACTAGAGAGAATGATACGACCTGGATCTTCAAGGCATGACCGTGTGGGCCACCGACCCCTGCAAGTTAAGTAGGGGGTTGAGCTGGACAGTGCTCATGCTGGACAGTGCTGGACAGACAACAGTACTGGACAGACAACAGTGCTGGACAGACAATGACACAATGCAGGTTTCAGAGTCAAAGGAGCAGGAGAAAAATTGCCATCACTTTAGGAACCTTTGGGAGGCAATGCTCTAAGGAGACATCATGGGTTTAGTCGAAACCTGGAAGTGAAAGTATGCTAAAGGTCAAGGGTGGGAGTGGGAGTGGGAACTAGTGTCCTCGGTTGCCCTCTGGTCCATGGGAGTGGGAACTAGTGTCCTCAGGCTCCCTCTGGTCAACTGGAGTGGGAACTCTTGTCCTTAGCCTCCCTCTGGTTAATGGGAGTGGGAACTCATGTCCTGAGGCTCCCTCTGGTCCATGGGAGTGGGAGCTGGTGTCCTCAGGCTCCCTCTGGTCAAAGATCTTGTGAACTCACTGTCTGCTCCCACTGCAATAGTTAGAATATTTGTTCTCAGCCATCTCTGCCACATTACTTCAGCTCAAGGGTTATTATACAAAGGAATTCTCCCTTGGTCCCCAAGCTCCAACCTCCCTGATTCTTTCCCCTTTGTTCAGTCTCCCTGGCTCTCTCCTTTGGTCCCCAAGGCCCAGCCTCCCCTGGCTCTTATCCTGGTTTCCCAAGTTCCAAACTCCCTGGTTGCTTTGTTCTTAGGAACTTAGTATTTGTTTTAAGGCATTGGTCTGCACTCACGATTGCATACTCACGATTTCCATTACTTCATTTGTGACTGCCTCTAAGTTTTCTGAGAGCGGCCATGCTTTCTGCTTCAGATTATCTTCAGCATTCTGTGAGGCACAGAGCTCACAGCATGCTCTTAAATAAATGAACGGATGAATTATTTAAAAGACTGTGATGCTGAGGACAATTTCCAGGGAAGACATGGTGTTAGTGAGGCTTCATTGTTGTTTATTAAAAGAGAAGATTGGACTTGAGACTAGAGGGTTTATAATTGCCCCGTCTGTGTCGGGAAGCATTCTAGAAGCACGCACGCCTCTCCCTATTGCTAGCAGTTGTTTGTTATACTTGCGTGAAAACTCCTAACCTGATACTTGGAGTATGAAGCAGAAGTCTATAACAACTTAAAAGGCCACCTGTGTGCGTTTTTTCTTTGAACTTTCATATGGAAAACCCACAGAGTTTTAATTCACAAAACGGTCTTAGAAAGCATTGAATTAACTCTATCGACATGATTGATTGTAGAAGGTAAGATGCAGAGAGCAAGGGTTCAAGATCCAAATCGTGGTTTAATTAACTGCAACGAAAGTCTTCCACATTCTCTGAGGCACCAAGTCTCACACAGCCTGAGCGACATTCTCTGAGCTAGCCCTGATATGAGAGGACGTTTGCCACCATGAGGATCATGGTGAAATGTATCAGAAACATGAAGCGCAAGGACGGGTCTGAAGGTCTAATGACTGATTTGCTGACTCAGCTCTCAACTGTCAACTGTGCTGCCTTCTCACATGTGCACCCCTACTCCCACTCGCCGAATGTTCTGGAATGTTTTCATTCGCTTGTCATACTGCCAACTAAATGGGAGTCGTGCCCATCCCTGTCGAGGTCCAATCAACGTGGTCAGGCTGATATTTATGGCACATAATGATACGTTAGCAGTGAATCATTTTAACACATTAATTGTTTATTCCTCTGCCAGTGAGGTCCCTAAGAAACGGATGACATTCGCCTGGTTGGTTTTACATTTCTTTGAGCTGGGCTCATTAGTATGCTGAAATGTTGAAATGTCACTCCTGACATTTTCCTTTGCAATTAAAGTCAGTTTATCTTACACTTGTAATTTCTTTTCAAAAGAAAATAATGAGGAAGTGGGTACCTTTGTTCCTGAACTTTCATTTATATGTTAAAATACTCTCAGTTATTACCGTAGCAATTTGGGCAAAATAAATTGGCATATTGAATTGATACAAATTTATATGTCATATATGTCTTTACATAAACTTTTTTTGCAGTGCTAGAGACAGCTGGCAGTGTATGCTAGAAAAGTGCTTTATTATTGAGTTCCATCTTTACACAAATTCTTTTCAAAAATATTCATTTATTTATTTAGTGTGTGTGCCTTCGTGTATCTAAGTATAGCACATGTACACAGGTGCTCATGGAGGGTAGACTAGGGCATCGACTTCCCTGGAACTGAAGTTACAGACAGTCGTGAGCGGCCTTGGGAATTGAACCCGAGTCCTCTGAGAGAGAACTAGGCACTCTTAACTACTGAGCCATCTCTACAACCTTCCTCTTTACATAGATTCTCGATCTTATCATTTTTTTAAATATCTACCTTCGCTGAGCAACTTGAAATGAAAATATTTAGCTGAGTATGGCGATACATACCTGTAACCACAGTTCATGTGTGGGGTTTGGGGTGTGTGTGTGGTGTGGTGTGTGTGTGGTGTGGTGTGTGTGTGTGTGTGTGTGTGTGTGTGTGTGTGTGTGTATGTGTGTGTGTGCATGCATGCTTGGGGGCTTGGAGGGTTAAGGCAGGAGAATCCTCACAAGTTCAACAGCAGTCTAGTTTATCTAATGAGTTTCAGGCCAAACAGAGAGACATAGTGACACCCTCTCTCAAACAAATAACCAAACAATACCAAAACAACAAGAAAAAGAAGAGCTAAAAAAAATTGACATTCAGTTTATAAAAAAAACTAAAATCTTTTCTTTAATTTAAGGAAGGAAGGACTTACTTTAGTTCAATCCTTCAGACTTTTCAGGCCATTGTTCTGGGCTCTATTGATTCTGCACTCCTGAAAAAGCAGAACATCACAGAAATGGGAATATATGGTAGAGACCGCTGACCTCACCATGGACAGGAAGCAGCGAGAGAGTGCCACAGAGTTGGAACCGGAATAACATTGTAAGCCTCACCTCTGAACCTATACTTTCCAGCTAGGCCCCGGCTCCTAAAGTTTCAGCTACCAGTTGGGGACCAAAAGTTTAACACCTGAACCTGATGGAGACATTTTGCATTCAGGCTACAACACACATGTACACGTGCGCACACACATGTACACATGCAAACATGTACACATATGCACACGTGTATACACACATGTGCACATGAATATAGACATGAAGAAACTTGAATGCACATGTGCTCACACATGTATACACACATATTCACACTGGCACACACATTATACACCTTTTATATATGCAATACATTCAACCACAAAACAAAAGTTATACAAGCCACAAGCCTGGAGATGGAAGGTGTGCTATAGAGAAACATTAAATACAAATTTAAATGACCAAAGTACAATTGGAAATGTATACCCCAAAGCAAATACCTAGAGAATATTATCCCCTCAAACATGATTGACTGTTAACATATTTAACATAGAAATGGTTTATGTAATTAATACAGAGATTAAGTTGCAGGTATAAATACAAGAGAGGGAACAACAAACTTGAATAGACAATCAGTAAAAAGTAATTATAAATCGCTAATATACACATGAAAGATAATACGTGCCTTCATGAATAGTCAAGTGAATACAGAGTGAAGTGTGCTGAAGTCATTTCTCCAGCATAGATAAAGAAGAAAAAGGGTTTTCAGAACTTAGAAAGCTTCAACCCTCCCATCAACTTCAGGCTCGAAGACTGCTGTTTGGGCCATGCCCATAACATAACGTAACACGCCCATAAGCATGATAAGTGAAACGAGAGAGCTGCATCAGAGCTCAAATACATTGTAAACTCGAGTAACTCTACAAAGAACTTTTAAGTTATTATAGAATTTCATAAGAGCTATGCTAATTCAACTCCAAAGACAATTTTCCAATAAAATTGTAAGGTATAATGTTAATACAGAAAGAAATACAAGCTTGGAAGGATTACCATTAGATACATTTAGTCATTAACTAGATCTCTATAGATTCTGCGTATTGGAAAATTATGAAAAAATAAGGAAGCAATGGATTATTAGGTAACTGGTGTCTAACAACTAAGTAGTTCTATGGAAAACAGTATTGTAACCCCATTTCACACATAAAGATCCGCTCTCATTGGAACAAAAGTCTAAATGAAGAGAGAAAGTTCTAAATATTTTCACAGAAAAATATATTCACAAATTGCGACAGATTGCTTTTAAAACAATAAAGTAGCTCTTTTCCTCCGGCGCGCTACCGATGGTCCTATTGTCATCATGGGTCGCTGCCCAGCCCGGTGTTACCAGTATTGTAAGAACAAGCCATACCCAAAGTCTCGCTTCTGCCGAGGTGTCCCTGATGCTAAAATCTGCATCTTTGACTTGGGATGGAAGAAGGCAAAAGTTGATGAATTCCCGCTTTGTGGCCACATGGTGTCAGATGAATACGAACAACTCTCTTCCGAAGCTCTGGAGGCTGCCCGTATTTGTGCCAACAAATACATGGTAAAGAGTTGTGGCAAGGATGGCTCTCATATTTGAGTGAGGCTTCACCCTTTTCATGGCATCCGAATCAACAAGATGTTGTCCTGTGCTGGGGCCGACAGGCTCCAGACAGGTATGCGTGGTGCCTTTGGGAAGCCCCAGGGCACAGTGGCCAGGGTTCATATTGGCCAGGTCATCATGTCCATCCGCACTAAGCTACAGAATAAGGAACATGTGATTGAGGCTCTTCGTAGAGCCAAGTTCAAGTTCCCTGGCCGCCAGAAGATCCACATCTCAAAGAAATGGGGCTTTACTAAGTTTAATGCAGATAAATTTGAAGACATGGTTGCTGAGAAGCGACTGATTCCTGATGGCTATGGGGTCAAATATATTCCTAATCGTGGTCCCCTGGACAAGTGGCGAGCCCTACACTCCTGAGGGCTTTCACGGTGCTCTCCTGTACCCTACCAAATCATGTTCAGTAATAAATCTCACATCCAGTCTGCTTAAAAAAAACAATAAAGTAAAAGCATAAGTTACTTTTCAAATATACAAATTTTACTACTACGATGAAAATGTTTTGTACTAAAATGGCTATAAACACACCAAAATAGAGAAATGGCAATATTAGTTACATGCTCAGAGCTAGTCGATAAACTATTTTTCTAGAGTCTGGTAATTATTGTGCAAATATAAATTTTGATTACTAGAAATACTACAAGCTAGAGACTAATGGGCGCTTTATGCAGTAAACATACAGAAGAGTTAGATAAAATTATGAATAGGTGAACTAAAAGCAATGTCCTAGAACCAGGACCTAAACAGAAATAGATGTTAACTCTCCCTATAAAGTCCCTCCTGCAACAAAACATTTGAGGACAAAGCCTTGAATGTTGCCACCAGCATAGTTCTGGGATTGAACTGGCTAGAGTAATGGGAATGAAGAAACTACAGACACTAGACAGAAAAACTGAGATTGGGTGGGCTGTGAACTCTAATGGAGATACACCAGCAGCTGGAAGATTCAGCATATTAATTTCATATAGGTAAACATGGAGGCAGGTTTGTTATATGCAGCTGAAGGAGAGGACAGGCTAGCTAGTATCAGCAGAGGGTCACTGTAGGGGAATAGTCTTAGAGTGTAGTTATCTTGGAGGAGAAAGCTGGGGAGGATACTTTCTGTACACATTGTCAGCATCTGAACTCTGACCAGGGGAAGGCTTTGCCATTCCAAAGGATCTGAGGTATTGGGGCCCTTGATCTGTGTGTGTGATCTTGATTTATGTGCCCGCAGTACACATTCACGGGGACTTTGTCTGCTCTCCAAGTTTGGGTAGGCAATACCAGAAACTAGACTGAAAATATCCTAGATGTAGTTGTTACAAAAGATGATGCACTATCTAAGAAGGCAAAGATGAGTCCTCCCATCTCAGGCTGGGGATGAAGGTTATGAAAGTTTCCTAAATGTCTTGGTTAAGGTTCCTGTTACTGCTATGAAACACCATGACAAACAGCAACTTGTGGAGGAAAGGGACTTATCTTGCTCACAGTTCCATATAACATTTCAGTATCCACAAAAGCTGGGAGGGCAGGAACTCAAGCTGGACAGGAACCTGGAAGCAGAACCTAATGCAGAGACCATAGAGGGATGCTGCTTACTGGCTTTCTCAGTCTCCTTCCTTATAGAAAAACTCAGGACCACCAGCCCAAGGATGGCACTACCTAGAATGGGTTAGGTCCTCCCCTATCATCACTAATTAAGAAAATACCCAAATGTTAAATCTTATGGAAATATTTTCTCAATCGAGGTTCCCTCCTTTCCTGTGACTCTATCTTGTTTCAAGTTGACATAAAACTAGGCAGGACAATTGACCCCTTGTCACCTTGACACAAACATCACTGTTAAGCCACAACTTTCCCCTTCATGTCCATCTCCATGACAACACATGAATATCAACATTAGAGTATAAACATTCCAAAGTTTAAAAGTTCTACAATTTTAAAAAATTTAAACACTTAAAAATTCAGTATCTTTTAAAATCCAAAGCCCTTATAAAAATTTCAGTATCTCTTTTAAAAAGTTCCGAGTCTCTCAACTGTGGACCCCTGTAAAATCAAAACAAGTTAAATAATTTCTTACTTGAAGAGAGAAGAACCGGGGCACAGGTACAATCTGAACAAAGGAAGCCTAAACTCCCAAAGCAAATAATTCAGTGGTCAATGTCTGGGATCCATCCACCATCTTCTGGGCTTTTCCAAAGGTCACTTCTCTAGTTCTACCCTCCCAAGTTTGGCTGCCAGCATGTGGTACGTCCTTGGCAACCCTTATAATACAACCTTTGTGTGCTGACCCTGAAGAAACATTTCCCAGAAGCCTTCACCCCAATGGTGCTATTCTCTTCTTAATCATGCTTATTCTTCAGACCCACCTGACCACTATCTATTGTCTCAACAAAGAAAAGGTTTTACTTTAGTGTCTCTGGTATCTTGTTAATCACAGCTGATTCTTCAGTCACCAGCTAACCAGAACCACAGATTCTTAATTAAAATAGTAAAAAGGCCCTGATAGAGTAATTCATAAGCCAGGCCTCTATTGCCTGATTACTCTCAACATTTTTGTCTTCCATGCACCCACAGAAAAGCTCAACAAGATTTGAGTACTTACTGTTTTTCTAGTCTAAAGTTCTTCCATAGTCTTCCCTAAAGCATCATGGTCAGGTTGCTACCCCACTCCTGGTACCAATATGTATTAGTTAGGGTTACTATTGCTAGAAGAAACACTATTACCAAAAACAACTTGTGAGGGAAAGGGCTTTTTGCTCTCAGTTCCTTTTAACAGTTTATCATCAAAAGTAGTACGGGCAGGAAATTAAGCAGGGTAGGAGCCTGAAGGTAGAAGATGATGCAGAGGCCATGGAGGGGCACTGCTTATAGACTTTAGTATCTAAAGAGAATCACTTAAAGCTGACCTCGCTTTCTGGCACCCTTCTATGGTACAAAGTAAAGGCAAATGAGTGTTTCCAACTCATAACTCAGAAAATTCCTACAAAGAAGCAATTTCAGAAACAGATATTCTTCCAGTATTGAAATAATCAGTTACAATTCATAGAATAATCATGCTTAATGATTTGTATGGAATAAGGGTGGAAAAATATACAAACCAGGAGATGCTACAAAAATAAGCAAGAAAATTACAAAATAACCCAAAAAGATTTTACAAATAAAAATATCTAATTAAATGAGAGCATAGTTAAAGGCTTAAAAATAACTAAAAATTAGTGAGCCATATAAACCTAAAAAATTATTCAGAGAACTGAAGTATTAAAGACAGGCTTATCAACATGGAGAAGGGAGGGATATGAAAAACAGAAATTGATGGAGAAGAAATACTTGAAGAAAAATATTCAGAAATTATGAAAGTCATAAATTCCTAGATTTGAGAATCCCTATGAATTCCAGTCACCTAAAGCATAAATGAACACATGTTCAAACACCATTTTACAACTCTAACTTGTCAAAAGCAAATTATAAAACTCAGAAGAAGACAGAAAATCAATTCCCTAAAAACAATCACCTGTTAGATTAGTTGCTGAGTTCTTGAGAGAAGACAAAAGAAGTTCAACAGAATACAATGAAAACCCAGGGGTCATTCCAGGGCAAGGCCAAATGTCAATGATGATTCAACCATGACATTTTAATATACAAAAAAGTAGATAACTGTAAAAAAAACTATACACAGAAATGATTTCTTTTGTATTAGAGACATCTGATAACACAAAGACTATGCCAAGCATGAGAAAACCTGGCCAATAACAAGTCAAAATATAAAGTAATAACACTTAATTTTGCCATTAAAATTGAGCAAAAGTATAGGACAAGAATCATGTATAATTTGGGATGGAATTAATTGCTCACTCAGGTATTGAAAGAGCAAACCTTATTTAGGTTGAGGGTAAATAGAATAAAGTTAGTCTTTTTCAGGGATGCATGGTTGTGTTTCCACTGTGGAAGTTGAGGAAAGAGAGAAGGAAGGCAAGAGTGTTTTCAATAAGTGGCAGCTGATTGGGAGAAGGTAGAATGGGGGGGGGGGGGGGCCCAGGAAGTTGAGGTTTGAAAGGAGCAGAAAAGGGAGAAAGGTTGGAAGGAAAGGAGAGAACAAAGGCAAATTGAGATGAACATACTCAGAAATTAATGTACACATACTTATAAGTTGAACATTTCTGAAATACTTAGGGCTGGAAGAGTCTCAGACTTGGGTCTCAACATTTGCATAACAAAACACTTCAGGGACAGGACTCAACTCTAAATACAAACTCCTTTGTGTTTCATACACGTGGCTTGATCATTTCATATAATATTTTCAAACAGTGTTGTTGTTTATGAAAGAATGTCTCACATTCTCACGTGTGAATTTTCCACCTGAGGCATCATTATGGTGTTTAATAATTGTGGAGCTGAGTAACTCTGATTTCAGACTCACATTACGGATGCTGCATCAGTACTGCCCAACTCATGTCTTGTTGATCTACGTGTTTAATAGAAAACATTATTCTTCTTTTGAATTTCACAATTGGTAATGTGAATGGTAAAAAAATATAATCACTTTTTCAAAGACTCAACTAAAGTACACACAAGAAAAGTACATATATCATATCATTAAATTCACAGCTTGGGAGGTGCAAAAAAGAGGCATGAATTAACTATCTGAACTTTTCCAGGTTTACAACTTAGTGGTGTAGAATATGTCCATACTATTGTGAAATGGACACCCAGAGTTTTATCTTCTTCCAGAGCTGAAAATCTACATTCAATAAACAATTACTCCTTTTTCCTCCCCTCAGCATTCTTGTAGCCACCAATCTATTTTCTGTGTCTACTTTAAAATACCTTACGCGAGTGGGACCATTCGGCATTTGTATTTTGGCCACTGGCTTATCTCAGTGTTCATGCGAGCTACAGCACATGAGGAAAAGTGCTTAGCTTTCCAAGGTTGGGTGTGACGGTGCCACGTTTGTAGACCCATTCATCCATAGATGGATATTTTCAATGGATTGAAACTCTTGGCTGCATAGATAGATGCGTATCTCAGTGTCACCCTGCTCCACATACAGGGGAATGACACTGTCGGATCACCTGGCAGTTTCTAGCTTTAATTTTTTGAGACATCCATACTGGAATGTTAACAATTGTACCATTTTACAAATCCATGAGATTTGCACAAGGGTTCCAGTTTTCCCATTTCCTCACTAACAATTGTCTGTTGACAGCAACTCTTTCGATGTGTACGGTGATACATCATTGGGATTTAGATTTGCATTTGTTGGAGGATATTGGACATCTAAACTTGTTAGTCATTCACATATCATTTTGGAGTAAACATCTACTCACATCCTTTGTTCGTTTTAAGACTAGTCTAATTATTTTGTTGTTGATTTATAAAATAAAAGTTCTTTACATATTTATGATATTAACTGCTCTCCAGAGATAAAAATGGCCAACCTTCTTCTCTGTTCCACAGAACATCTTTCCCCTCTATTGACTATGCTCTCTGATAGGCAAGGCTTTAGTCCAATGTACGTATGGGCCCCATTTGATTATTTCTTCTTTTAATGACAAGAAACAAGCACCCAGTAACATATTTGGTCCTTTTTTGAAAATGCTAAATATCCAGGGCTAAAATATTTTTACATTCAAAAGTTAAAAAAACAAAGAAAAATAGAGTAAAAACAGAGGAAGCAGTAGTGGGAGAGAAAGAAGTAGTCAAGCAGGAAAAAGAAAAAACAGAGCAACTACATGACTGATTGTTTGGAAAGAGTAATAAAAGTGTCAAGTCTGTAGTAAGTGTAAAATAAGAGAGTCCGAGAGCTCTAACAAAAAAATGATCAATTTTGAGAGTGGACAAGACACAAGCATATGGTGGCCTGTGTTGTATATGGCACTAAGCCATGACTGCTAATTACACCAATCCAGATCCCTCCTGCTGCCTTTGCCCTTCTGAGCTTGTCGGTGCTGATTAATATGCCCCAGAGGAACAACACAAAAGTGGGAGGAGGGCGGAATCAAAATCCAAAGCTACCTTTTATCAGATCTCGTTAGAGCTGGGAGCAGAGAGGAGTGAAACCCAATGCCCCTGCAGATGAGAAGCCGATGCCTCCACACTGCGTCTCATGGACAGGTGGCTTTGCAGAGACCACGTTTATACAGCAGCCAGATGCAGTCCCCCTGTTTAAATCAATCACAGACAATATTCTATTTAAAAAGATTCAAATCGTAACCACACCGATCCCATTCCATGTGACCAACTTACAAAAGCCAGGTGAAGAGTCGGCCCCTACTGCCCAACAATGAGGCCCTTGGGAGTATGACTGTGCTTGATCGAACACTATGAGGTTGTCTCCAACGTATAGCATGACGTATGACTAGATCAAGCTGTAACCAGCAACAGGTTTCTACACAACATCTCAGCAAGCCCAGGGATTGACTTCCTTTCGCATATTCACTGTCTGAGTTCAGATCATGTTTCCACTTCATAGCTAATTCTTAAAATATGTTTTATTAATTCTTTGAGAATTTCACATGATAAATCCTGATCGTATTTGATTCCCCACTCCTCTCCCACCCTCTCCACTCACCCTCTAATTTCAGGTTTTGATCCTCCTTTCTTTATTTGTTTTAGATGTCTAATTTGTGCCGTCTATCTACTCCTGGAAATTATCTCCACACTAGAGCACAGTTAACCTACCAAGCACCACATCCTTAAAGAACATTTCATGTCTCTCCCAGAAGCTGCCAACTGTCTCTAGCTATGTATGGTTCAAATCAAAAGACACAGGAAAAGGCTCTCTGAGTAGGACCCCAGGAGCCCAGAAAATGAGATCAACAATTCATAAGCGAGAATTCGCGAAGCTAAAAGTCTTCTGTAAAGGAAACGACACGATCATTCAAATAAAGAGGCAGCCTACAGGATGCCAGACCTGAGAGAGGGTTAGTATCTAGAATGTGGCTAATTTTCAGTCACTTCTCTAACTGAACATCACATTTCTCATTCACTTGTCAGAGACTGAGGTCATTAAACCATAGGGATTGCAAGCACTTCTGGCCTTGGCACACATCTCTGTGGTTCCATTTATTCATCCTTAAAACTGGGTAAAACGTTAAGAATAAGGAATAAGAACGAGGGAGCTGGAAAGATGCTTCAGTGGTTACAAGTACCTTCAGCTTAGTTTCTGGAATGCGTTGGATGGAAATGCATTCTGTTGGTTACAGATGCCCCATTCCAGGCTCCACAGACATCTAGGAGCATGTGACATGTGGACAAATTAACACATATGTGTACACATAAATAAAATAAATATTTTTAATTTAAAAAGATAGAATAAGATTGAGATAAATCCCAACTCTTGTATCCAGCACTCCTCACCTGAATAAATCAATAATTATCTTCAATTAACATCAGTTTCAAGCGTATACTGGTGTCTTTATGTAAGACTTAACCATATAAGACAGGTATTATTCTTTTTTCCACTTTAGAGAGGAAGAAGACAGAACCAAGAGATCTTCAATTTGATTTTCAGATCTCCTTAACTAAACTGGTCCATAATCCCCTGGCTTGGCATCTCTCCATATCCTGCTGCGGTAGCGTGAGTGGCAGGCAGTACTATTTCAGTCTCTGTACTTAGAAAGTTGTTGATGGAGGAAGAAGGCTTCTAATCCCCGAGAGTTGGCCATGTAGATATGTTAACTGCCACTCTTTAAGGCTGAGTAGTCACAAAGTCTTTAATGTTGGGACTTTCCCAAAATTCCATGTAGCTACAGACTTCTGGGACTCAAGTCAACATTATATGTGATAGTTTGAAATGGAGGAATTTTGATCGGTGGTTTACTCATCAATGTTTCAGAAACAGCATGCAACTTCACATAAACAACAGAAATCTTCCCAGAAATTGCTTTAGGTTTCCAGCTATACTTGAAGCCGTTTCTCGGGGACCATCTTTCAATTCAGGTAGCTAATTTTCACTTCACGTGGTTACATGGAAAATCCTAAACAACTTCATCCAATTTTATGAAAATGAAAAGCTAGATAGTTACGTGAACAAATGTTACTTCCAAAGCAGGTCCTCAAAATGGCGGTGCCACTGGCAATTCCTACATGATGGCTTGGGCCAGCCTACGCAGGACTCTGACCTGGTAAAAACAGAAAGAGTGTTGTCAAATAAACAGCAATCTAAACTCAGTATCCTTCAGGAATCTCATGAGCAGGTTTTGTTAGTCAGAAAAGCCACTGTATCCATTATCTGCCTCCAATGGTCAACTACTTCATGCAAAAGGTTTCTAATTAACGCAAACAGTCTGCAGGAGATCAAAGTCCCCAAGCTAATTCCCAGGCTGTTCTGACCTACACCCCTTCTCTGACCACTACCTAAAACTTGTAGGGCTTTTCCTGCCAGATGCTGTTGTCTACACCTTGGAGAGACAGCAAGCAGTCTGCATCCCCAGTAAATTTTCTACCCACAGAGTGGTCTAGTTAGATGGTTTCAGTGAGCGTTCACTTTTAAGAAATTCATCAGAGAGATGAGAAAAACAATGGATCTTTGTAGAAAAATAGAGGAAAGAGAGAAGAGAGGGGAGAGGAAAGGAGGCAAGAAGTTATCATATATATGTGTGTGTGTATGTGTGTGAATGTGCATATGTGTATATATATACATATATATATATATATTACATATATGCATGTGTATATATATTATGGCCATAAAGCAAAAGAGCAGCAGCTGCTATGCAGATCTATATAGATCTTCACCCTCTAATAATTTGTTGCTCCATAGCCATGGTGCCTTCATACAATGTATGACGGTTGAACAAAAAAAAATATTGGTGTGGCGTAAGTGGGCTGAGAAAATAGCTTCAAGTTTTTGCAGATTAAAGTCATAGGGAAGCAGAACACAGAGAAATACCCTAACTACATAAAGCTTTTATTAATTTTCTTGACAAGAAAACTAAGACGCATACCCTCAGAGGTTCCTGAAGCTACCTTCACACTGAATACATGGCAGGGACCACCATAAGGGAGGGTAGAGCTGTAACAGATGCTACCTTCAGGTTTTTTCTGATAGAAACATTCCACAATGGAAGAAAATTCATTAAGACTTGGGAAGTAGTCACCTCTCAAGTCTTGGAAAGCTCATAAAACAAAATATCCACAAAGGCCCTGCCCAAGGTTTTGCAATCAGCAAGGACTCCTGGGAAGAGGGGATTCTTCCAGCTGTCTAACTACCTCCATGTCAGGAAGGGCGACATTCATGAGGTTTCGCCCATGTTTGGGTGGTGGGCTTTTTGCTAATGAATCGGATTTTGAGTCATTCATGTTTCCATAGACAATCCCTTACTATCTTAGTTAGGCTTTCTATTGCTGTGAAGAGACACCATGATCACAGCAATACTTATGAAGGAAAACATTTAATTGGGGCTGGTTTCCAGTTCAGAGTTTTAGTCCATTATCCTTATGATATAATGTGGTGGTGGCATGAAGGCAGATATGGTGCTGAAGAAGGAGCTGAGAGCTCTACATCTTGTTTTGCAGGCAACAGAAATAACTGTGTGCTACACTGAGCGTAGCTTGAGCATAAGAGACCTCAAAGCCCACTCCCACAGTGACACACTTCCTCCAAAACGCTCACACCTACCTCAACGAAGACACACCTCCTAATAGTGCCACTCCCTTTGGGGGGCACTGTTTTACAACTGTCACACTTACCTATTGCTTTTAAATAATACTAATAAACTCACCTGGTCATCAGATTTTAGTAGAATCTTTTACTTTTCCAATTGGTTTGTTGTCAGTGACCTATCTGGACTAAATTGATATTTTTTTCGTGTCTTTCTAACAAAGTCCCACAACACAACTTTCATCACTGAGGCAGATGAGGCCTTTGGGTGAGACAAGGTAAGATGTAGATAAAGACATATCTCAAGTTACAAAACGTAGGTGGTAAAAAGGAGGGTGTATGTGGTGGTTTGAATGTAAATGCCCCCCATAAACTTACAGAGAGTAGCCCCATTCGGAGGTATGTATGTTGGAGTAGGGATGACTTGGTTGGAAGAAGTATGGTATTGTGGGGAGGCTTTGAGGCTTGAATTGCTGAACCCAGGCCCGTGTCACTCTTTCTGCTACATACTCATCCAGATGTGGAATTCTCAACTACCTTTCCAGCACCATGTCTGTCTGCATGCTGCCATGCTTCCTGCCAACATGATAATGGACTCAACCTCTGAACTGTAATCCAGCACCAATTAAATGTTTTCCTTTCTAAGAGTTGCCATGGTCATGGTGTCTCTTCACAGCAGTAAAGCCCTAAGAAAGACAAGATCACACAGGAAAAGGCCACCATACTCAGGATGATCACAGCTGCCTGTAGTATCCATGACAGGTTCCATAGTCTTCCTGGAGCACAGGTCTCACGACCTGCAGACCTCACCCTTAGAACCAGGAATTAACAAATAAACTGCATGTAACTAAATCCATTCAAAAAAAAGTTCTATAGAACTAATGATTGGATGTTCTCACTTGTCTTCTCTCTACTCTATAACTACCTGGCAGAAGATGGAACAGTATTTCATAGAGATAATATGATGTGACACACATGTTGAACCACTGGTGGCCCAGATGTCAAAAGTAACAAGTGTCATATTTAGGATGACTGAATGGAGCATATGGAAAGAAACTGCTAGGAAGTATGAGCTCAAGTGGGAAACTAGGCATTGTAGCAGTCTTCAGTAGCTTTTCACATGCAAAAAAATTGGACACAAAGAAAATTTATGAGACAAGAAGAAACTATGATCCAGTGGAAAAAACGACAAAGAGAAACAAATCAGGGATGACCCAGATGTTGAACCACAGATGACCCAGATGTTGAACCATAGGTGACCCAGATGTTGAACCACAGATGACCCAAATGTTGAACCACAAGTGACCCAGATGTTGAACAACTGTTGGCACAGATGTCAAAATTAACAAGTGGCATATTTAGTATGACTGAATGGAGCGTATGGCAAGGAACTGGTAAAAAAGTATGTGAACAAGTGGGAAAATTGAGAGTTTCAGCAGGAAAGGGAATCTCTAAAAACCGGAGAAATAGAGTCTTAGTCGGTGTTTTATTACTATGAAGAGGCACTATGACCAAGGCAATTCTTCTAAAGAAAGCATTTTAGTGATTGATTGCAGTTTCAGAGGTTAGTCTTTTATTGTCATGGTAGAGGGCATGACATCAGGCAGGCAGGCAGGTGTAGCGCTGAAGAGTAGCTGGGTATCACATTCTTATCCTCAGGTAGCAAAGAGAGAGAAGAGAGAAACTGGGCCTGGCATGGGTTTTTGAAACCCCAAAGCCTACGTACAGTGACACACTTTCTTAAACAAGACCACACCTCCTAATCCTTCTAATCCTTCCAAACAGTTCCACTCCCTGGTAACTAAGCATTCAAATATATGAACCTATAGGGAGCCTTCTTATTCAAACCACTATAAGAAGACATGCTAGCACTGAAAACCATGAAGTACTGGACTGAAGACTCCATGGGGCACAGTTATCCAAATCTTGAAAAGAGGCCAGTGTGAGATAGCCACTCTAAATTTAAAAGTTTCTTTTCTTTTCTTTTTTTTTTTTTAAAAGAGGGTAACATGGAAGCTCTCTCCTAGTTCTCTGGGGTGCTGCTAACTAATCTTAACACCCCATAGCAGAAACCAGAGGGAAAAAAATCCTAGAAAAGCAAAAGCTTTAGGTTTCCAACAGACAAAACACATCAACCTAGAGAGCCATCCATCAATTCAATCCTAAGCAGTCTAAATACAAAGGAAAATCCTGCGTGCCCTTCTATGAACCGCTGACGATGACATCAACATAAAGGTCCCTTACCTTTAAGGAAATAGTGACTTTTCAAAGGGTTGCTCTTTCATTAAGCAGTGATTTCAGAGAATGATGAAATAAAACCCTAAAAGTAATGAACAGAATTGTTATAGAATTTTATAGCATGTGCAAAATTCTTCACAACAAAAGGCATTTCAGTCACCAGTATTCTGAATGTGACTCTAGCAGGTTCATACGGAAGGGACTTTCAGTAGAAGACAGGTAAGAGTAGACGGAGGAATGAACCTGAGGGCAAGCACTGGGGAGTGTGAGTGTGAGCAAACCTGGGAGACTGTATACAGTGTCTTTATGATATGAGTGCACACACTCCATTGCCTTAAACATCATGGAACCTTTTATGCTGGAGAGATGGCTCAGGGTTAGGTAAGGGCACAGGCAATGCAAACATAAGGGCCCGAGTTTGAATCCCCAGTACACATGCAGAAAGCCAGGCACAGTTATGTTTGCCAGAAACCCAAGCATTATGAGGAAACAGAGTCCCAAGGGTCACCGGGGCCTCTTGACTGTCACCCTAGCTCTAGATTCAGTAAGAGACCATGGCTCAAAGGAATAAGGTGGAAGACACCTGACATCCTTCTCTAGCATCTCTGTGTATGCACACATACAGAAACAAAGACACATACACCATGCACACATATAAGGAAATAAAATAAACAGATTAATAGAATTTTAAAAGTCATTAAAACTTTAAAGAAAAAAATGCTATGATGTTTATAATATATGCAGGTGTGATATAACTAGCAAAAACAACAAAGGACCAGAGCAGGAGTTGTCTGGATTAATGCCACTACGAGCTTCTTACATTGTTCACAAAGTGAAGAGTTATTAGAAAATGTACTATGATATACTGTCCCCCATACATGCTGGGATGACAGACAGGCACAGTTCTGCCCAGTTTTATATTTGGGTGCTGGGAATTCAAAATCAGGTGTTCATCCCTACAGACCCTGTGCTCTCTGAAACACTACTAAGGTACAGACAGGTACACCTAGAAAGTCAATAGAGAAATAAAGTATGATAAAATATTTAACTATCAGAAAAAGAGACGCAGAAGTGAATAACCAATGCAACAAATTGCACAGAAATAACAACTGTGTAGACCCAAATGAAGCCTCCACCACCTTTCTAAACTAAAGAATGGCATACGACATAAAAATTATGATCCAACTGAAATAAACGCACTTTAAATTTAGACATGCACATTATGAAATTAAGTTAGGGAAAATATTCAATGCAAACAAGTATAAGGGTAGATGGTGTTGCTTTGCCAATATCAATGCAATACAACTCAAATTATTATCATGATTGTTGAAAGTTGATAGCTTAGGACTCTTATTTTGCCCTATTTAAACATGTATGTACCTAAAGAACAAGTAAAATTATTGGCTAAAAAGTTAACCAAAGTTAAGGGAGATGTAGATAAATCTTATGTTCTAGCACCTGTCTCAATGACTGATAAAACAAGCCAACAAGAAATAAGAAAATGGGGAACTTGGACACCACCAGTGACCTGCCTGGCACTTACAGATTGCTGCATCCAATAACCACGGGATTATTCTTTCAAATACACAGGGACCATTTTCCAAGACAGCCCATATGCTCATCCATTAAGCAAGTCATAATACATTGCAAAGGAGTGGAATCATATGGCGTGAATATTTCAGTGAGATTTAATTAGTAGCCAAAGCAATAAAATATCTATAAAAAAATCAGCAATACCCTTTTCAATAACCTTGGGTCACAAAAGAAATTGGGAGGACAGCGGGACATATTTGGAGCTGAATGATATGGTAGAATTTCCAACGTGACCTCACCAGTGAGTGGAGAAAAATTTCTTCCTAAGCTTGCATTTTATTAAAGTTTGTGAACAATGCAATGCCTAAGAAAAATAGAGAAGAGTAAATTAACTCAAAATACAGACCAAAAAAAGGAAACAGGAATAATGGGCATTGATGAAATGGAAAACAGACAAAACCAACAAAGCTCAAACTTGCCTTTGTAGAAATGTTAAGAAAACCAAAAACCCATGTAAAGTCTGATCAAGGAAAACCCACAAGCCCACATCAGGACCGAAGCAAGTAGAGCAGGGCTGGCCCCACCCCACCAACAGGACTGCTCGATCTTATTAAAAATGTCACGGCAATGAGCTGAGAAATCTAAGCAAAAACTTGCTAAAAACTAAAATACAACAAAACAGACACAAAAAGCAATTTAAAAATCCGAATTGACTTATTTTTACTTTTAAAAGTCTGAATTCACTATACAAGCTTTCTACAAGAAACGTGTAGGTTCTGCAGCCTCATGAATGAACTCTGTGATAGTTACAGAAAGCATAATGCCAATCTTGCACATTTTATTTTAGCAAGCAGGAAAGGGAAAACACTTCGAATTCACTTTATGAGGCCAGTGTGCTTACAAAAGACAGAATAGGAGGCTATAGGAAACAAAAATTGCCAATAAACATGCCTCAAAAACACAGAAGCAAAAAGAAAAGCATGTAAAACCCAACATTTTAGAAGACTAACTAGGGATCTAACAGGTTCTGGGGAATGGTGGGCAATGGGCCTATGTGACACATCACATAAACAGATTAAAGAAATAAGATATGGTCATTACAATAGATACTGAAAGATAAAGGAAAGCATTCAAATTTAACACTCATTCATAGCCCAAACTAAGAAAGCTAAATGTCCTCGTACTGCTAGGTGTAGCTTTGAAAAAATGAACAACTAATACCACACCCAGAAGGGACTCAGGGGACATTGTGTCAAATATTCATCTACAGACTTAAAGGAATCTTAACAAGTTCTTTGTAAAATTGGTTTAAAAAAAAATCTATTCTACGACTGATACAGAGGTACAGGATCAAAGCTAGCCAAGGTCCTGTCAGTAAGGAGCATACTGACAGACATATATACGCAAGAATGGAGAGAGAGAGAGAGAGATTGAGAGAAAGAATGGGGATTTATTAGAGTGCCTTACAAGTTACTCTCTGTTTATTCCAAAAATGGCTGTCTCCTGAGAGAAATTCCAAGAATCAAGTAGTTGTTCAGTCCATAAGGCTGGTTGTTTTAGCTGGTCTTTAGTGTATGCACAAATCCTGAAGAAGCAGGCTTTAATGCCACTAAAGGAATAGACTTGCCAGAGTGAGAGCAAGGTTTCTTCTTCTATGTCCTTTATGAAAGCTGCTAGCAGAAGGTGTGGCCCAGATGTAAGGTGGGTTGTCCCATCTCAGAAGATCCTGAGTTAGGGTGGGTCTTCCCCCCTTGAATGATCCAATTAAGACAACCCCTCACAGGTGCTTGCATTTTAGCTGATGTAAGATGTAGTCAAGTTGACAGCCAGGAACAGCCAGCACACCAAAGTGGTCTATTTCATCATAAGGGCAGGAAAGCGACTCAGTACAGCACAGAAGCAACTAGGAACAAAATCACACATATGCTGTCTAATTTTCCATCTACAACACCACAGCAGTTCAACAGAGAACCAATTCTTTCTGAAAATGCTGTAAATTTGCTGTTCTTGCGGCACAGGAGGAAAGAGTGAACCCCAATCCTGACCTCACTCCATGCAGAAAGTGTTGAGATAGATAGCAGACTCACAAAGTCAAAACTTCTGAAAGAAGTAAAACAATTGGTACGTTGCATGCATCGTTGGTGAAAAACAGATGTCTTCTTAGGGTAAGGCATACACACACATATACTCACAGAAAGAACAATAGCACCTAGAAAAACAACCAGCTGGTTTTCATGATCAAAACACAAATGAGTAAGAGGTGGATTTTTAACTCACAGATATAGGGACATATTTGCTAAAGTATTTATCTAGGAAAACATTTTGTATAGAGTATGTGAGGAATTCCTATAAATCAGTGATAAGATACAAAACATCCCATTTAAAAATTAATTATGGGAGGGACTAGGGAGATGGCTTGAAGGTTAAGAGCACTTGCGGCTCTAGCAGAAGAACCCAGCAGGTCACAACTGACTGTAACTCTAGTTCCAGAGGGTCCTATGTCTTCTTCTGTCCTCTGGGAGTCGTGCAGAACTGTGATATGTGTACATATGTGCAACCAGATACATGTACACATGCAAACCAATATATCTGTTAAAACGTGATAAAGAGCTGGCAAGATGGTTTAGCAGGCCAAAGGCACTTGCTGCCATGCCTGGTGACCTCATTTTAATCTCTAGAATCCACGTGAATAGAGAATCACCTCCTAAGAGTTAAGCTGTCCTTTGTCCTCCACATGTGCCTACAACCTATCCCTCATACTAAATTAATTAATTATTAATTAAATTTTTTTAAAAAATGAAGACCTTAGAAAGAATTTTTAAAAGGCCAGATAGCATATTAAAAGGCGAATATCACTGTTATCAGGAAAACACAACTTAAAACCTCTGTCAAAAGGTCACATCTAACCAAACTACTGACATATGCACTGATGGCTGCTGAGTGGTTCGCACAGCGTTCCTACACGGAGGTGCTTAAGGTCCCATGTCACAGTGTTTGGATGGGAGTCTGTAGAGAGATAATTAGACCAGGTCGGCCATGAGGGTGAGTTCCCCATGCTGGGATTAGTGCCCTTAGAAAGAAAGGAAGAGACCAGAGTTTGTTCTTTCTCTATCTTCACTACATAAGAGGGCAGCCATCCAAGAGCTCGGCGGAGAACCCACACCAAGGACTCCACCTTCAGGGAAACCTGATCTTGTACTGGAGGCTCTAGAAGTATGAAAAGTCAGTGCCTGCCACCCAAGTCACTCCACTACTACAGTTTTCAGTAGCACCAGCAGGAGAAGCTGATGGAGACAGCTGAAAATGGAGAGCAGTGTTGTCCTGCGGTGTAGTGAGGAGGCTGTAGGCTGCATTCCTGCCGCCCTGCTTTCGGCCTCCTGACTAGCTTATGCCCCAAAATAATTACACAGAAACTGTATTCTTTTAAATACTGCCTGGCCCATTATTTTCAGCCTCTTACTCACATCTTGACTAACCCATATCTAATAATCTTTGTAACACCACGAATGGTGTCTTACCGGGAAAGATTCAGCATATCTGACCTGGTGGCTGGCTTCATCGCATCTGGCATCTCTCTCAGGAGAGGCACGGCAGTCTGCCTAATTTAGGAGAGGCGTGGCATCTTACTGATCCTTCTACCTCACTTCCTCTTCCTGTTCTGTCTACTCCACCCACCTAAGGGGCGGTCTATCAAATGGGCCAGGCAGTTTCTTTATTAGCCAATGAAATCAACTCAAACAGAAGACTCTCCCACATCACTGCGGGAGGTCCAGAGCATCTCGTCTGACTTGTTCAGCACCTTCCTCTCGTGTTAAACATTTACTTATCCTGACTCAATATTCCACACTGAGGTTTTTTACTAGGGTCAATCCAGAATGACCTCAGTATCTTCATTAAGAATAACGAAAAGATGGAAACAGTCTGCCCAATAGGGGACTAGATAAGTGTGGAGACCCAAGAATGTGAGCTTATTTCTCACATTTCTGAAGGTCAGAGAGTTTGAGCTTGTTCGGAGGTGTTGACAGGTGTGGCTACACACCCTGACCTAGGGTGTGGTTGCTTTGTGTTTTTGACATTAAGATGGCCCCTGCAGGTAGATCCTCTCCACCCTGACCAAAGGTCAGAGAATTCAAGCGTACTTCTGCTCTTTCTTTTGAATTAGGAGGTTTGACCTAGGGAATGGCTGCCTTCAGGATACTTGGCCTAGGATGGGTTCACTGCCTAAACAACAGAAGGCTTTTCTCGAGAATTAATGACTTGGTGTCTCAAGTATTGAAGCAAGTAACTATTCCAGTTGTCCTTTCTATTATTTTAAAGTGGTCTTCTGCCTTTTCCCCTCTGTTGTATTGGGGTTTAAAAGTGTAAGGAAAATTAAGTGCAGGCGAACTATCCCTGGAGCTCCCTCCCAGTACTGTCCTATGTTTCTGTTCTATTATTTTCATTCGTGTCTTTGTTCTCTTTACTTATTTTTCTAACTCTCATGCTCCTACCCTGGTAAGTGGTATGCTTGTCAAAGCCGGTCCCCCCCACAGATAAACAGACTGTGGAATATACAGTTCAATGATTAAAAAGAGAATTAATACAGCCATGATTACTTCATGACTACTTGCCACACCAGGATAGATCACAAAATATTTACAAGCCAGAGAGAAAATAATATAAACAAATATTTCATCTGCATTATACCCAAGAACAGGTCAAACTAACCTATACTGATAAAAATCAGAATGTGGCAGCAAGGAGAGTATAAACAGATGGGAAAGGTACACCAAGAGAAGCTTTTTAGATGAAGGAAAATATGATGTCTTCTTATTTAATGGTAGTTTTGTGGGACTATATTACTACTAAAACCAACCAAGCTGAAGGTAAAAGTTGTGAGATATATATATATATATATATATATATATATATATATATATATGTCTTAAATAATAAATAAGTGGATGAATAATTAAACCTCACATTATTGATATTTCTGAAACAGTTTCACCTCTAGGGCACAGTTTCTGAGCGATGCTCCTCCCAATGAATAATACAGACTATGCAAAGACACAATTCAAGAACTGTGCTAAATATGAGACTACAGCACCTACACACATCACAGTGGAACACAATCAAATGAAATATATTTCATATGCATAGGAACTTATGTACTAGTAAATTAATTTTAATTATTTACTACTCAGTGACTATATTCTAGCATTAATTATTACATCTAGTTTATATTAAACATTAGCAGTAAAATCTTACCCATTAAAATGTGAAAAAAGCGGCCTTCTTTTGGCCTGTCCCTCCAATCAGCATTCCCTGTCAACTTTTGAATGGAATGTGCATCTTATTGTCAGCTGCAAGAGCAGAAGAAATGCAGTAATAAAGATCATAATGTAGCTGGCCACATTCTTCTGTGATTTTTTTTGTGACTCTGCTTTTACTTTAATATCATGTACATAATTTAAACATCATTTGGCTCATGGGGGCTGAAAAAAGCAGATCCCTGTCTTAATCATCCTTCTCCGAATTACAGTTTCCTTGCTATTTAACTGCATTTTCATAAGAACTGACAATTAAATTCTGTCTGCTCCGCTAAACTGAAAGCTATGCTGGATTTTCCAGGCTAGCTAAATGGTGACATTTGTGTGCTATAGCATAAAGCATGTATGTTGATATTCAGGTTCATAAGATGACAGATATAAATAAGGTTAATAATGTAGATTAACTTGCATGAATTAATAATAGAATGGTTCTGTTTCTGTATTGGCCCCTGGCTTTCAGTTGTTCCTGTGTTTGTGTTGCGTGATTGCTTTCCCTTGTTTGTCTCTTGCTCTGATGCTTTGGTCGAAAGAATCATAATGTAAATATCTGTGTTTCCTGATGGTCTTAGGTGACCCCCGTGATAAGGTTGGGCAACTCCCAAAGGGGTCGCAACTCACAGGTGGAGAACCACTGGTCTAGTACATGTTGGTTACTGAATAAACAATTATTAATTCAGTATAGAGGTTGACAGAGTCCAAAAGCATACCCCTATGTATTTTTTCTCTTCCTCTCCAGTAACCAGCTTCTTTTTATATTTCTCTAACACTTTCCAACCCATCCTATTTCTTGCTCTTGAAGCCACTATATTTTCATTTTGATTTCAGAACAGGTAAAAGAAATAAGCCCTCCCCATTCTGCAGACACATGCAAATGGGGATTTCACAGTCCTGGGCTCTGCGTGGTTCCTCTGTTCACACTGCCTCCTGGCTTTTGGTCATCTCTCTGGCCCAGGTGGATCACCCTCTTCTTATCAAGAACATTTTTTTTTCCTGACGAATGTACACTTTTCTTTAGACATTGTCTTAGTTAGGGTTTCTGTTGCTGTGAAGAGACCCCAGGACAGTGGCAACTCTTATATAGAAAATATTTAATTGGGGTGACTCGCTTACAGTTTCAGAGGTTCAGTCCATTGTCGTCATGGTGTTGAGAGTGGCAGCGTGCAAGTGGCCTTGGAGCTGGAGCAGCAACTGTGAGTCCTGCATCTTTCAGGCAACAGGAAGTCAACTAAGACCCTGGGTGATATCCCGAGTACAGGAAACCTCAAAGCCCACCCCCACAGTGACGCACTTCCTCCAACAAGGCCATACCCACTCCAACAAAGCCACACCTCCTAATAGTGCCACTCCCTATGAGATTCTGCAGGCCAATTACATTTAAACTACCACAGCCATCTTCTCTATCAGGAAATGTCTGATGACATAGCCCCAGAAGTACAGGCTGCTCAGCTCCTGGAACCTGTAGAACTCACCCTGTTCTAGTCAGATGTTCTAGATTTCTCATTCTGGAATTGTCTGCATCTTTCTTAGACCGTGAGCCTGCTAACCATGAACAGTATAAAGCATTTACTTCTACATCCTCTAAAATATACAGGGGATGTTGGGCTCATGTGTCTGAGAGAATGAGGGATAAATTCTACTGCATACTGAGTTTACACATCTGGCTGACAGCTTTCACACGCTGCCAGCAGCTCTGGTAGTTGGCTACTAACTAACATTTTAATTGTAAGTTCTAGAGCTGACATTGAAATAATCAAGCTAGTATTTATGGATAGGACATTTATCTATTTCTGCGCCTGGGACTTTCTCCCATCTCTTTATGAAACAGCTGGAGCTTGGACTAAGATGTGAGTGATACTAAAGGAACAGCTGTGAACCACACTCAACGAGCAGCACAGGCCTTGCAGGTCAGATCGGAGTAGAGAGCCTGACCACTTCATGTTTGTAGAAACTGAGTGGCAGCCCCTGACGACAGTATTGCGACAAAATGGGTAGCTCAAGACAGAACAGGAAAAACATCATGAACATCAGCAACATCAGCAACCATGATCTCAAGGGCCTGACCCAGAAACGCAAATGCTTGGGAGGGCAACTGTTCTTCACCTACTGCCCAAAGGCTTCTCTTCTTCAACGCTTTGCCCAACTGACTGACACTCACCATGCCAGGAATAAACAAATACATCCACACACTGTAACTGCCTGAAGCCATTCACATCCATTATCTTGCTAAGCCGTGTGATAGACAGCTTATTTTAGACTCACATAAACTAAACAGAATTAAGAGGTAGGCCACAGGTTGAGTGTGGTTCCTTTTATTCTCCATCTATGCAACGTTTATCTATTTGGCATTATATGGAGTTTCATAAGAGAAGAGTATATAAGACATGACCTTTGACCTCAAGGCTCTACCTTCTCAATAGATAAACCAGTATAAGTTTCTCAGATGATTAGAAAATCAGTATGCATCCAAAACCTAAATAGTAGTACCCACATGACTATTTGTTAATCCATAAAGCTGTGTAACCACCTGCCGTCTTCAATATAGTATTCCATTTGAGAGAAGAGTCCTTTAAATATTTAGTTTCAATAGTCAAAGAGATAGAAGTGTAGGATTTGTGGAGCTCTTAGGCGAACACAGACTCTGCTTGACCACATCAGATATATATCTTGGCAATGCGTTCACTTCTACAAATATTTTTTTCATGCCTGAAAGTAAGTACAATAAAGATTGCACACAAAAAGACACGCTCTAGAAAATAAGCATGACCATAACAACAAAAACATAAGTATATTTTTAAAAATGTATCTTGTTTATCCACACCAGACTGATACAAGATGGATCTCCTGGTGTGCACACTAGAAATACAAATTCAATATCTGAGCTTCATGTTTATTGGCTTTTTTGTATTAAAAATTCACTCTTTAATAACAGCAGAAGAACAATAAAATTGATTTCAAAGGGGAGTAAGTTAGTTCTCTGGGAGGTAATCACTCCGACCCTGATTTAGAATAATTTAAAGAACATGAGTTCTCTATAAGGATCATGTTTGCTTTCGGAGGCTCAGTCTCTTCCAAGCAGGAGGTAATTAGAAGTTTTAGAGACTAGTGTTTGTGGCAAAAATTAACAAAGGGGGTGGGTAGAGCTTTGGGATTCTTTTTAAATCAGCGTCCTGTCCCACCCTGACCTTGGCTCTCAGCAGAGAGGCACAGAGTAGCTTATAGTCTTCATGTTAAAGCTATTTTACCAAATTCCATGGGTTTTTACAAACAAAACATTTTTTTCTTCTCTTGCCCTCAATAAAAAATGGAAACCAGCTTTGCTGCTTTTCCCCGGGTGCTTCCATCAAGCTCCTCTGTCTCCTGCCACCGGGGAGATGAGCTCTCTATTTTCCTTTAACAGCAGCCTGTTAATTAGCGCAGTTCCATGGTAAAACCGAACAGAAGGTTCTGCTTTCAAAGGCTCTCCGGAAGGAGTGGCGTTTTCATTTGAAATCTAGCTCCTCTTCTAGAAGCTTGCCATGCAGGGCAGGAAATGCACAAGGGTCTGGAGGCCTGTGTCTCTGAGGGAAGAGAGTCATCAAAGACACCCAGTTGTGTGTGGGAGCCATCACTGGTTGGGAGGGACGGGGGTTCAGATCATCAGGCCAAAAACAACTGGGGCTGGCTCAGTGTCTGGAGCTATTTCAAGTCCGGGTTAACTCTTACTTCAAAACCCCCTGGCAGGAAATGGAAGGTCAAGACAAGACTTCATTCTTTGGATGCGTTTCCAAAATGGCTCCACCATTTGACCTCGGCTGTCTTCCGCAAACATATTTCACGGTTTATCGTGACTGATTGCCTTTCATCAAGAGCCAGTAATACTCCCTGAAGATATGAGAGTGCGTATGTGTGACTGCTGTTCTTTTGAGCTTGAGGATGATTAGGCTGCTGTTCAGGGAGAGTGTGGCTGCACAACTCCATGAGTAAGCGCACATCTATAATAAAGAGGTGTCAAACTGAGACGGTTCAAAAATTATTCCTAAGGTAAAACTTTCAGCAAAAAAAGCACACGGCCAGGTTTGGGTTCACCTTTCCTGGAGCATTAGAAGGAAGCAAAGGAAAACAAACGTCCCCAACTTCCCTCCCCCTCGCCCCCACCTCCCCTTAGTCTCCTCAAAGGAAGTTAAAGTCTCATTGATCATTGTTATGATTACCTTAGGCTGCTCTGATCCTTGGCTCTATCAGTTCAGACCAACTTACTTTCTGCTTTGTGCCTTCTTCGATCACGTTAGTGCCTGGTAACTCGGGCCCATCACAGCCTCTCACATAGGATTCCAAACAGCATCTTAATAATTTCCAATGAGTTGGTTTCATCTAGTATCACCCGAATGCAAGTTGTATAGACTTGCTAGTTGATACAATGGATCTTCTTATAGAAAAACAAAGACATAAAAGGGCTTTCTCTGTGTCATTTCTTGAAGGACAGAGTCTTAATCGCCCTGCTCTTCCAATCCTTTGACACTTGCTTCTAAGCCTAAGCAACCTGGCATCTCATTCTGAGACCCAACATCTACTCCATCAAATTGGGAGCTGTCCTCATTTTAATTTTGAACTTGAAGCAGCCTAGAGTCATCTTTGAAGGGAGTCTTGATTGAGAGACTACCCATGTCAGATTGGGTAGATGAGGGTCTAACCCACTGTGGGCAGTACCATTCCCTAGGCAGATCATCCTGGGCTACTTCAGAAAGCTAGCTAGACCTAAGGCTATGAGCAAGCCAGAACGCAGCATCCTCTGTGGTTTCTGTGGCTAGCTTTTGCCCTGGCTTCTTTCCGTGACAGATTGTGACTCAGAAGCATAAAATATGTAAAACTCCTTACTCCCCTGTGTTGCTTTAAAGTGTTTCCTCACAGCACCAGAGCTCAGCCTTGAACAGGAGTCATGTTGCAGAGTGAACGATGAAAGGGCAAAGGCAAGCTCCTCCACTAATACTTGAACTCGGCCGAAGGGCCTGTTGGTTCTCATTTGTGCGATCAGGCTGACATGTTCTTTCTGGAACAGCCTTTCTCCTTTGTGTTGTGTGTGGGTTTTTTGTTGTTGTTTTATTTTTAGTACTAATCTTTAGTTTATTTTTTATTTATTTATTTTTATTTATTTTTTTTTTTTTTGGTTTTTCGAGACAGAGTTTCTCTGTGGCTTTGGAGCCTGTCCTGGAACTAGCTCTTGTAGACCAGGCTGGCCTCGAACTCACAGAGATCCGTCTGCCTCTGCCTCCCGAGTACTGGGATTAAAGGCGTGTGCCACCACCGCCCGGCCTTTAGTTTATTTAAATATGTGCTGACTAGTTTTATGTCAACCTGACACAAGCTAAAGTCGTTTGAGAGAAGACCTGAATTAAGACAGTGTCTCCATAAGATCAGGTTGTAGGCAAGCCTTTAGGGGATGATTTTCTTCATTACTGATTGATGGGGGAGGGCCCAGACCATGGTGGGTGGTGCCTTCTGTGGACTCGTGGTCCTGGGTTCTACAAGAAAGCAGGTTGAACAAGCCATAAGGAGAAGCCAGTAAGCACAAGCTAGCAAGCAGCACCGCTCTATAGCCTCTGCATCAGCTCCTGCCTCCAGGTTCCCACCCTGCATGAATTCCTGCCCTCACTGCTTTGGGTGATGAAATGTTCTATGGAACTGTGAGAGAAATGGACGCCCTCTACCTCCAAGTTGCTTTTGCTCAGTGTTACATCACGGCAATAGTAGCCTTAACTAAACAATATGTTTCAAACCCAAAGATGTTAAGTATGCAATAAAACACCTTGCCTTCACCTGGACTCAAGAATGCAGCTCTTAAGCTCCACCTCCTTAGCACTGACCCACAAAGTAAGAGCTGTTTGGTTTTGCTTCATTAGTTTTTTGTTTTGTTTTTTTTTTGTTTGTTTTTGAGACAGGGTCTTGCTTGAAGCTTAAGCTGTTCTGGAGAGCACGATGAAGTCTAGGCTGGCCTAGAGTTATGGCAATTCTCCTGCTCCAGGCTCCCACACACTGGAGTTACGAGCATGAGCCACCACACAAGGCTTTGAGGCAACTATCACTATTATTTTCTTCTCTGTTCCGTCAGGATTACCACACAGCAAATACCAAGGATGTGCCATCCCCTTATTCTAAAGACAGCAGGCTTCATGCACCAGTTATGCCTCTAGTAATTACAATATGAGCAACCAAATGCCTTGCTTTCTCCTGCTAGGTTTGTGATGCCTTTCCTTCATCGAAAAACATTCCAGGAAATATAAGTTAAGATGAAAGTTGCTTTTTTTTTCTTGTGATAAAAATTCTAATGAAAGCAGTGAAGTAATAATTCCAATCAACAAACTTAAAAATCTTAGAAAATGTATATAGGAAAACACCCTTGTGTATTACTAGTTGTCCTCAATAAGGAGCAACATTCTAAAGTGCTTTTCTTTAAGGAAATATAGTTTTCTGTGATGCATACCTCAGAATTGCAGCAACACTCTTAAACCCTTTCAAATGACGTAGAAAACCCGGGAAGGGATAATTTCCTTAAAGGCAAAGCTGTAACACATCAGACTCAAAACCAGCACAAGAACGATGAGGAGGATGACAGGTATTCAGAGGACATGCATGCTCTCAAAAGAAGTGAGGAATGTGTCAGCACACACTGTAATGAGAAAGACACCGCTTCAAAAGAAAGAGAAAACAGGATTCACACAAAATCAGGAGAAGCAACATCTGTATGAGCATGACAGTTAGAGAAGAAAGCATGGCTTTTGCTGGCTCCACAACTTTTAACCCGTGTTATCATTTCTGTTCCTTCCAGGCGTCTCTATATAAGCCGCTGACTTTTCTCTTTTCCAGCTGTGCTCTAAAGTCATTTCTAAAAGGACACTTTCCAAGGGGCTAGAGAGATGGCTCAGTGGTTAAGAACATTTGTTGCTCTTGAAGAGTGCCCGAGTTCTGTTCCCAACACCCACAGGGTGACTAACAACCATTTGTAACTCCAGTTGCAGGGAGTCTGACAGCCTCTTCCGTACTCTCCCTCATATGGTACATGTTCACAAAATGCAGGCAAAACACTCACACATGTAAAAAAAAATTTTACATTACTATTGCTTTTGTTTGTTTTATTTTAACAGCAAATATTTTGGTACAAACAAAAATTAACTAAAATAAAGTTGGTAAAATATCTGCTGTTTTAGAATAAGGATCCAGGTTTGGATCTCTAACACCATTTCCTTAGCCCCAACTGGGAACAAGAGACAGCAGGTTCCAGGGCTTGCTAGTCAGACAGTGTAACTAAATTGGACAGTTCCATGGGAAGCGACACAACCTACCCCCAAAAGTCATATGGAAAGCAATTGTGGAACACACTTGACACATACAAATATGCCATACTTCTTTCTACATAAATATGTTTACACAAGAATGTGCACACTGACATATATACAAATATTATTCATACATTTCTGCAATCTAAAGAATTTTTCAAAGAAAATTTCTTTTTTCATTTTCCCAGTTCCCACTTCCCCTCCTCCTCCAATTCCCTCAACACCCTCCCCACCCCATGATCCCATCCACTGCTCAGAGAGGGTAAGGCACATTGCTTTGGGGATGGTCCAAGACCTTCCCTACTATATCTAGACTGAGCAAGATATCCATCCAAAGAGAATGTGTTTCAAAAAAGCCAGTACAAGCAGTAGGGATAAATCCTGGTGCCACTGCCAGTGGCCATGCAGTCTGCCCCAGTCATACAACCTGTCACCGTTCAGAGGGACTAATTTGGTCCTATGCTGTTTCTTTCTCTGTCTGGTTGGAGTTGGTGAGCTCCCATTAGCTTAGATAAACAAACAAAAGAAAAACAAAAAACCATTTTAATAAAAATAATTTCTAATGATCACTGATTATTGGAATAATCTGCTAGAAAGACACATACTCAAATACTAAAGCATGAAGATCAATGACAAAAATTTTAAAAAATTAGCTAAAATTCTATACAAGAGGAAACTACAGCCTTTTGGAAATTAACACTTCCTTTTCATCAACCTGTATATAAAATTGATTTTACTTATCCAATTCCAGAAAATTAATAAAATTTACAACAAACTGGAATAATTTCCCTTGGGAGAGAGAAGCCATGTCCTAATAGCTATAGCAAAGGGCGTATTTCAGGTCCCAGTGCTGGCATAGGGTACATACGCACTTCCACACATCACGTAAAAGATGCTGTTCTTGATAGCAGAAAATGTAAGTTGCTTATTGATTCCTGCTTAAAAAAATAACCCACAATATTTTCCTTTCAGTCCATTGAAAATGATTTAATTACATAGAAACCTATGATGATCTATCAAAGAGCTCACAGGCCACAGGGTACTTAGACTGGAGTCCCGTTACTCCACACATGGCCATTACTGTGCAGCTAATTAGTGTGACTTACTGTGAGAGGCAGCTGATTAATTCTGTTTAGACATTGCTATTGAGAAGGAACCAAGAACTTCCAGCTTTGGAATCACATACTCCGCCATTCCGCTAACAAAAAACCTCTTCTCGCTGGATGGCTACTCGGTGTTCAATCCAGCCTCACCCCGGGCTAACACAGGCACACAAGAAGCTCTGCAATCGTGTTATGTTCCTGAAACTGCTGCTCATAAAAATCCCAGCACACTTTTCTCTCTGTCACCTTAGGAGCATCCTTAAAGAGGCAGCTGCGCAGCTAATAACCTCTAGTCTCAACTCAGTGGGCGACCAGATGTTTCATCACCACAGAAACACATCCCAGGACTTCTGTCACTTCAGCTACTTCCTCTAGTTTGGAGAACAAGATGTGACCTGCTCCAAGAGTCAAAGGAAGTGCCTTTGTTACACTCTGTGATATCGTGTCCAGAGGCATCTAAAGAAGAGTCAAGGGACTCAGGCTACATTCACGCTTACCCTCAGATCTCCAGGCTTGCTTTCTCAGGTTAAATGTTATAGTCACCTCTTCACCTTCATCTCCATGTCTACCCTATCAGTGTGGGGACAGTGGCCAGAAGGCTACTGGAAGCGACACAGTCTATATTACAAGTGTTCTGATTTCTTCCCCCTAGATTCTAAGGAAAGAACTTAATACGGGTTCTGTGCAGGGAGAGCAGGAGTGAGATACAAGATGAACATTTATTCATTTTGATCAATGCACTGAATTCCACCCAAGGAAGAGTGGGATGGATCCCACAGGTGTCACAAAACCACCTGTGATAGTGAGCAGACCTGGTCAACTGGGAGGATGAGAGGGAGCTCCTCCTCGGCCGGAATCTCTGAGTATATCCATCTCTTGTTGGCTTCTCTTGTTTAATTATTCTGTCACTGTCTGATAATAGTTCTTATTAATATCCTTTGGCACTATCAATTTTGCGGGTCAGTCATTTCATACTTTAGTATGACTATAAATAACCTGTGAATCTCATTAAAAAGTCAGAATCTGGCTCCGATTTTGCTTTTGATTCAAAATTATGTCATTTTATCCAGTACCCAGGTTATCCCCAAACCAGTTTCTCTTCTTGTCAGACATTTTTTTCTTTTGGGTATTTTAAACAGGGTCCCATGGAGACAAGGATGACCTTGATCTTTTGATTCTTCTGCCGCCGTCACTTCTCTTGCTGAGATTAGAAGTGTGAACCGCCAGGCCAGTTTTATGCAGTGCTAGGGATCCAATCTGAGTCTCTTTCATGCTAGGTCAGCATTCCACCAACTTGATATTGCATTATGATAATTTCTTAAAGAATCCATCCTGGGTGTTGCCCTTCTCTCATCTACAGCACAGTCGGCTGGATCTGGTATTAGATATGATCCATCATAACTTCTAAGAAGTTATCCTCAACTGTAGCTAGCTCAGTGGTAGAGCATTTACCTAACACTCATGAGGAATGATGACAGCATGGGTTTAGATAGCCTATTGAAAATGGGGTCTCATCCCTGTAGAAGAATGATTCTCTCTTTCCTAGAAGCCCATAGCTCTTCATCTAAGAATGGGGCCTTATGAGATTTCTACATCCACTTTGGGATGTCAACTGGTGTTGTCATTTTTAATGTGATTGTCTTGTTCATTATATGAACAAGGTTATATTATAGATGTTATACACACACACATACGCAAGCTGTAAGATTAAGAGAGATGATGATTTGGTACAAACCATGAATTTTGTGTAATAAAAAAAACTTAGAAGTTCAAATTTAAATTTTCTTCTTCAATCTATGAAGTATGTCTGTATTCTAGGAAAATACAAGTGACTCAGTCCACCTTAAACATGATCAATACCACACTGCATGGTTTAAATAGTTAGTTCTATGTTCTTATTTCCAGAATAAATTAGGGAAAGCAAATCACAAAAAGGAACATCACCACTGACCTTAGCATTGACCCTAACAAGCTGACAAGCCACGATCTTCTCCTGCATGTTAATCACAGATCTGATCAGATGAGCCAGATCATGTAGCAGAATGTTTACCTCTGCATCACCTGTGTCTTGGACATAAGCAAAAAGCACAACAACAACAGAAACAGCAATGACAAAAGTCAGGAACCCAGTGAGAGCCCTGGTGCCATGATCCTTGGTTCATACTGTTCCCTTCCACATTAGCCCTGTTGTCCTTCAGTACTGAATGAAAACTCCTCACATCCAAAGACATTACACTGCTCCAGCATTTCTCAGATCTCACAGTTTTCCAGGAGACCTCTTTATAAATGACCTGGAAGACAATCAGTTCTTGGGCTGTATCTACACCTTCATGGTTGAGATGTAGCTCATCACTTTTAAACGGGAGAAGGAAAAGCTCCAGGGAGGAATATCCTAGACATTGACCCATGCTTAACTTTCAAGGTTTTCTCTCTTGGAAAACACGACACAGATTTACACACCGATTTCTTTTATGGTAGACTTTGTTTTTTGCAGAAGTTGAGATGGTGTCTCCCAGTGTTCAGTCAGGAACCATGAAGGTTCGAATGTGGAAGCTGAACTGACAGCAGACATTGAAGGTTCCGCCCTATCCATCATCACTGAAATATGAGCCCACTGGCCTCTTCTGACAGGGACGTCACCTTCTGTTGCAGATGTGGCCACTTTCCTAACTCATTCCTAATGATTACAAATACAGCTGCCATGTCACAAAACAAACAAGCAAACAAAACAAAACATGTATGCCCACCCTAGCTTGTGCCTGCTTATTCAAAAGGGTGTGCTTTACCTGGACAAAGTTATTGAATTTCATGAGCAAATTAAAGCATAGATATATGCAAAATAATATTACCATTCTAGTTTCCTGTGCATTCCTTACTGAAGCCAGATGTTCTCTGCCCTCTGACTTCTAATTTCTAGATAGCAAGGTAACTGCTCCAAACCTTCAGTCTTCCTGTCCTTCCCTCCCTCACCCATCTTCCCTCCTCTTCTCCAGCCCCACGTGTCAGTTCACAATCCCTTGTGCTATATTTCTGCAGACACTATACATCAACATCTGCTTTGTGCTAAAGACCATGATTATGTGGCCTCCTGAGAAAGCTTCTAGCATTAAAGGCCAAATCCATGATAGATTGACCTTTACCCTGAAGGCTACAATTCTTCAAAATTAATTTTGCTCTAAGAGACACTACTTAGCAATTTTCTACTTAAGAAGAAAGATATAGACTATTGGGAAGCTGTATCAACTGAAAGAAAGCCAGACAGCTGATTTCTTTGCAGCTCTTCCCACTGACTGAAATCAAAGTGTACATTATCTTGAATATATAAAACCTAAAGTGTTCTGCATAATATTGGTCATGAACAAGTACCAGCAAATGTAAGATAACCCAAACATATGTCTTAATGGTCATTAATTTTTTGGGTTTTTGCCTATCTTCCTTTGATTATTGTGAACCATATGCTGGTTCATCAGTGACTGTATGGAGAAGACAATGGCAGATGTCAAGAGGAATGGTGTGCACAACCTGTGAAACGAACAACCTTCTGTGTGGGCAGTCCTGTGAGTGGGCTCCATGTAGTCTAAAACTGTCCTTGAAATCCTTGAGTTTACATCTGGACCTTCGAGTTAAGGCTGGGAGTGACTCCAAGAGACATCAATAAGTAAGGTGGACATGCAAACTTGTGTCTGCTTCCCCCCAAACACTGTGAAGGCTTTGGGGGAAGAGGCTCTAATGATAGCACATCCAAGACATTTTCATTGAAATTTTGACAATCTGGCTTTTAATTTCATTAGATTCTGTAACGGCAAATCTCACACGGCTGTTTTATATGGGTGTTCTGGGTGTGTAGAATCATAGGATGGAAACTCATGTTCGAGCCACCTCCCAACTTAACATGTATTTCCCAATGAAGAAGTAATGATACATTGTTTAATGTTGGACATCATAGGACAGCAAGCTGCTTGTGTCAGATTTGTGTGTCAGTGTGTCCACAGCCACATACATATATGAATCCTTTGTGCCGGCAGCAGGACACGTGTGGATGCTGAGACACCATACCTTCCTAAATTAAAAATGTATGTTTTCTATGCTGTTTCATGATAGAGAAAGGCAAATTCATAACTTTGAAATGTTTGCAATTAGATGAAATGACATTCTGCATTTTTAGTGCCTAGTACAATAACTTGAGAACACTGATAAAAATTTCCTGAAAGTATCATCTTTTCTGACCTAAACATTTTGTAATACATAAGACTTATTAAAGTCAAGGAACAGCCTTCTAGATAAACATGGGGTGTATCTAATTGTTCTTATCTCCTCTTCAGAAGATCACCAAATTTATTTATATCTGATTGAGAGTCTTCTTATATGATATTTAATAATCTTTGAAGCCCTTGGGAAATTTTAACAATGACACAGACAACCCATTTTCTCAACTTTACCATTCCCTGGTCTTTTTTCTTAACATTTTTATCTTATTTTATGTGTGTGTGCATGTATGATATGTGTCTCTCTCTCTCTGTCTCTCTCTCTGTCTCTCTCTCTGTCTCTCTAATTGTCTCTCTCTCTCTCTCTCTCTCTCTCTCTCTCTCTCTCTCTCTCTCTGTGTGTGTGTGTGTGTGTGTGTGTGTGTGTGTGTGGAGGGGCATGTGCTGATGTCAGAGGACAACTCTGTAAAATCAGTTCTCTCCATCTATCTTTCCATCAACTCCAGGGATCCAACCCAGGCGTCCAAGCTTGAACAATAAACCTTTTTACCTGCTGAGCCATCTTGTCCACCCAACATTGTATTTTCTGCATTAGTAGGTTCTCAACCTTTGATGTCGAAGTTTCTCATGGCTTCTTTGTATCGCTCTACTTCCCACCTAGCAAAGAAACTGATAAATATGAATGCAGGGTAGGCTTGCCCAATAATTATCATACCTTACTGACAAGTGCTATTAGGAAAGTAGAAGATAAAACATAGGGCAGCAGTTCTCAACCTGTGGGTCATGACCCCTTAAGGGGTTTAAATGACCCTTTTGCGGGAGTTGCATGATACCATCCTGCATATAAGACATTTACATTATAATTCATAACAGTAGAAAAATTACAGTTATGAAGTAGTAAGGAAAATACTTTTATATTTCGGGGTCACCACAACATGAAGAACTTTATTAAAGGTTCATAACATCAGGAAGGCTGAGAATCACTGCTTCCAGGATAGCATTGTTCCCAACTATTGGACATTATGGAGTGCGCCAAGTACTACATATTACACATATACAGATTTGGCTCTAGCTTTTATTTCACAACAGATGGAAAATGAGAAGACAGCAAGAAAAGGGGCATTTGTTGCAGTGTTGACTTTGTCTGACATTGGCTGGTGAATACAGTCTAGATCATTCCTGGTCTATTTTCTTTAAAGCTTATGTAAACTATCTCTTTATAGCCTCTACCAGATGTTAAGAAATTACATAAATGAAGCTAGATATAAGAACATTGCTTTATGCAAAGAAACTGAGTAATTAAGATGAAGTGATAGAGTGTATTTTAGTCTTCCAGGATCTTAAAAGAATGATGAGAACCCTACATTCATCACAGAAAAGTCCATGAAATCTATTACCAGAGTCTCGCTCCACCCTCCCTCCTTCTGCTCCGTTATTGTGTTCTTAGTCAAAAGAATGAAGAGGAGACATACAGTGTATAATGCTTACAATGTATGAGACACACAGCGCTTATTCTAAAACAACAACACACCCCTAAGGGACAGAAGAAGACACTGGCCATGGGGCCTGCTGAAGAGGAGGACACTGTTGTGGAGTGACAGTGGAAAATGACAGGGAGACCACAGTGCCAAGCCCCATGCTGAAGTAGATTTTACAGTATTCTTTACTTTTCTAGCACAGATAGCTGTCCTGATGGCCAGAGATTTGTTCAGGTGATTTACAGGTACATTTTGACTAATTCTATCGGGAGCAGACACGAGAATGTCTTCCTTCTTTGAGAGAAACCAGTGTTTCCACCCAGGGTTAGAGATACAGCTCAGAACCCATTCCTGGTATCTACCTGCCTATGTCTGTCTGTCTGTCTGTCTGTCTGTCTGTCTGTCTATCTATCTATCTATCTATCTACCTATCATCTATATATTTGTGTGTGTGTGTGCGCGCATGTGCATGCATGTGCCATAGAGCTTAAATGGAAGTCAGAAGACAACTTGCAAGAGTAAGTTCTCTCTTTTTTTTTTTTTTTTTTCTCATGGTTTATTTTTTTTTATATTTAAAAATTTCCATCTCCTTCCCTCCTCCTCCCCCCTCCCTCCCCTCCTTCTCCCCTTTCTCTCCCCTCCTTCTCCCCCTTCCCTCCCCTCCCCTCCACCCATACCTCCCCTCCCTCCCTCTCGAGGCCAAGGAGCCATCAGGGTTCCCCACTCTATGCTAAGACCAAGGTCCTCCCAACTCCCCCCAGGTCCAGGAAGGTGATCGACCAAGCTGAGAAGGCTCCCACAGAGCCCGTCCATGAAGAACAATCAGAGCCCAGAGCCATTGTCCTTTGCTTCTCAGTCAGCCCCCGCTGTTGGATGGATCATGCGACCAAACCCGTCTCTCTGAGTTCTCTCTTTTTTTATGTGATTTCCAGGATCTAACTCAGATTTCCAGGCTTGACAAAAAAAGGTCTTTACTTACTGATCCATTCCAGTGGCCATCAGGTCACATTTTTTGACAAAAAAAAAAAAAAAAAAACCTATATAGCAGAGTAGATTACAATGAAAGTCCCCTCTCCCCAAATAATTTTCACAACAGTCACGTGTAGTAATATTTCATTTGTATTTTAATAAATAAAGCTTGCCTGAAGATTAGAGAGTAAAACAGCCCCACTGGTTAGCCTTACAGACCAGGCAGTGGTAACACACACCATTAATTCCAGTAGCCACACTAGTTTGCCATAGAAACTGGGTGATAGTGGTCCAGGCCTTTAACCCCAGCCCTAGAGAGGAATATAAGATGAAAGGAGACTGCTCTCACACACAGCCTCATTCTGAGAATACCTGGAGGCAGGATAGCCATTTTGGATTAAAGCAGAGACAAGATCCAATGACTGTCTGTTTTGCTCTTCTGAACTTCAGGTTGAACCTCATTATCTGTTTCTGGGTTTTTATTAATCATGCTAAGTTTGGAACCCAACATTTGGGGCATGAATTCATGAAAAAGTCATTTGCCTGAGGCTTTTAACCACCAACACTGGCCAGGGCTGCACATAGGGCTCCAGCCTCACTCGGCTAGGCTTCTTCTTCTTCTTCTTCTTCTTCTTCTTCTTCTTCTTCTTCTTCTTCTTCTTCTTCTTCTTCTTCTTCTTCTTCTTCTTCTTCTTCTTCTTCTTCTTCTTCTTCTCCTTCTCCTTCTCCTCCTCCTCCTCCTCCTTCTCCTCCTCCTCCTCCTTCTCCTTCTTTTCCTCCTCCTCCTCCTCCTCCTCCTCCTTCTCTTTCTCCTTTTCTTTCTCCTTCTCCTTCTTTTCCTCCTCCTTCTTCTTTTCCTCCTCCTCCTCTTCCTTCTCTTTCTCCTTCTCCTTCTTTCTCCTTCTTCCTCTTCCCCTTCTCCTCCTCTCTCTCTCTCTCTCTCTCTCTCTCTCTCTCTCTCTCTCTCTCTCTCTCTCTCTTTCTCTCTCTCTCTCTCGTGGGTTGGAGGCTCTCCCTCAACCCCCTTATCAGACTGCTGTTAGCCTAAGTAGTTGTCTTGAAATCCAGCCAAGTTTACTTCCCTTATGCAGCAGCAGTTAGCCTTACATTTTCATCAACATTGTTGGTAGGTTTAATAAGACCATTGGGGATTCTTAAAGGAAGGAATTAGCTAAAGAGAGAGTTTTTTCCCCATGTTAAAAGTCGGAAAAACCATCACAATGGTGGGATTTGGGTCTCTGTATGATGATATGATATACAGCTTGAAAATGGAATGATTAAATGAGAGGATATCTATTTAGATGCAATTTATGTAATGTCAATTATAAACACTGTCAGCATTCTCATTTTTGTTTTATCACTAAAAGAGTTGATTAATCTGAGTGCTAAGATACAGGCCCTAGAAAAATCTAATAAAAACAGATCACAGAGAGATTCAAACCCATACAGAAGAATTTAATGGAGAGCCAATTTTAGCATTGCATTGTAAGAATAGAGAAGAACAATCTAAGGTTTTCAGACAACCAAACTTAATATATCCAGTAGCCTTACAGAAATTGTCAAATGACAGAGGCTCTGTTACAGCTAACTGGACTCCTGAGCCATTGTTAGATTTAAGAAATTTAAGGAAGCAATAGTCTCATATAGTCTCATCACCTTCTGCAATGCAAATGTTAAACTCATGATCTATTTGTAATGGAATTATCCTTAATGACTGGAAAGATTTGGTTAATAGTGCTTTAGAGAATAGTCTACAACTACAATGGTGTACCTGGTTCAGAGAATACGCTAATATTATTGAACAATGGAGTAAAGCTATAGGTAAAGAAATCTCCCAATATCAAATTCTTGTAGAAGGAGACTGTGCTACTATAGAAAGGCAGACTGTATATGATGATCACACCCTGGAATTATACCACACAGCAGCTATGAATGCTTGGAACAGAATTGGGGAAATAGGAAAGAAAATTGAGTCATTTACCAAAGTTATGCATGGCCCAAAGGAAGACTTTATGGATTTCTTACAATGATTGACTTCAGCAGTAAATAGAATGATACCAAATTCAGAAGCTAGATGAATAATAATTGGATCTCTGGATTCTGAGAATGCCAATTCTTATGTAAAAAAATAATTAGGCCATTAAAGACAAGGTAAGAACCTTTAGAGGAATTAATCTGAGATACATTTAATATAGAATCTCATAAACATAATGACATGGATAGAAGAGGTTATTTCCAGAGGTTTCAAGAAAAATTGAAATGTCATGTGTTTTGATTGTGGCAAAGAAGGTCACCTTAAAAGGGACTGTAAAATGGAATGCCCTTTCCTAGAAACAATTTTTTTCTAAGGATAGTCCATTCAGAATACCTGCCCTTTTGGAATATGCAGAATGTGTGACAAAGGCAGGCATTATGGACTAATGAGTGTAGGTCAATGAGGAATATTCATGATAATCCTGTGCCACCAGAAAACTCCATGAGGGACCTCTCACAGGCCCCCATGCCAAACACAGCCCTTATGCCAAATCTGGTTTAGTAGTTTTCTGCCACCATAGAGGAAAATCTTTCCCAGAGCAATTAAAGAACCTAATGCCTATTGTAAGAAACCATACTGCTCTGGATAATAAACAACTATAGAAGGGAGAACAAAAAAAATTCAAGAGAAGCCATAAAGCAAGCATTTTTGGCAAAGTTCTATAAATGAACAAAGACCAAAATTATATGAAAAAAATGACATTGTCATTGAAGGTCTGGTAGACACAGGTGTGGATGTAACAATAATTTCATTAGAATCTTAGCATCCAAATTGGCCTTTTCAGGAGGTAAAACTTTATGATTAAAGTTGGATCGGAACTTTATCTGAGGTAAAGTAGGGTATGAGATGGTTGAATGTATAGGAACAGAAGGACAGAGAGGAATATTAAAACCATATGTATCTAACATATCAATGTATTTGTGGGGCATGATTTATTACAGCAATAAATACTCAGGTTAAGATCCCCCCAATCTTAGAAATAAACCACAAATTAATGCTTGTTTTCACAGGAGAGAAAAAGCTATGGATAGCATTAAAATTGATCAAGATTTGGATTGAAAAGTAGAAACCTCTTGATAAAGAGAAATGACAGCTCATCCACAGAGGTGACAATCCTACAAATTGTAAGGAAACTTAACAAGGGTTTGGGCAAGATTCTGTTCTTGTCTTGCAGGAAAATAGAAAATATCCATCTTTGAGAAGTCAAGAGACTTTGGACAAATAGACACCTAAATAAGAAAGATAATTATTCAGAAAGAATCAACGAGCAAAGAAAAATCTGATTTGTTATACCAATAATCTCTGCAGGGGAAAATAGCACTACCTAAACTTTCATATCCCCTTACTTTTCAATATAATGGTTGTCCTGACTCACTTAGAAATCAGAGCTGTCTTTGGAGTTGGTCTGTGGCTCTCCTTCTCTAAACCCATGAATGTTGCTGAAAAAAATTCAGAGTTTCTGTCTCATATCAGGAGAGCAACCTGTTGTAGAACAGAAAGGAAGATAAAAAAATCTAGGGACTAAGGTTATCAACACTTTGTTTTCAAAAACTTTACTTCTCCCCATACTTATTTTGTCTCTATGGTAACTTTCTTTGAATGCATGTCTATTGAAATTCAAATTTTCTGTTTTGATATGAATAATATTTAAGTTACATAAAGTGAACAATAAATTTTCCTACAGTTATCTCTGAAGTCTCCAGGAAGAAGATGGTGCGCCCACAACAATTCCAACTGGTTCATATGATTCGTTCAGTTGATAGCACCACTTAAAGATTGACTTTGGACTACAAACTTCTCAGGACAATTTTGAGGTGACTAGCTGAGATGGTCCAGCCTAAAACTACTCTAGCCAGAACTTGAGACAAGCTCTACACTTTCCCATTATGCAGAGATTGGACAACAGATGATAAAGCTCGCTCTCTTAGGACTTGACAATTAACTAAAAATTTTCTTTTCAGGATCCCCTAAAGATACCATCAACCCCAGACAGCAGGAAGTAAATTTAAGAATACAACTCCCATATTCCCAAGAGGTGGGGTGAGTGGTTTTTGATCATTCAATAGATTATGGAAATTTGTCATTTTTTAGGGGGTTGCTTTTGTGTTGTTATTGGTAATATGGTCAGAAAAAAGCTAAACAAGGGAAATTATATTCAAGATTCTTGTTTTGTAAGAAAAAGGGATATATATGTATATACATTTACATATATATGATGGATAAAAGGGTAGAATCTACTCTAAAAAGAAAAAAGGGAGGATATAAAATGATGGGATAAAAAGGTGAATTATTAAATATACTTTTTAAAACAACTACTAGTTTTAAATCTTTTATATTGGATTGGACATTTGTATATTTTATACAAATTTTGTATAGTGAGACTAATTTTGTTAGAAATACTGTACATACATTTCTACTCTTGCTCAAGGTATTGTACCTATACAACTCACTTAACAATGAAAAACAAATTTCTAGTCCTTGAAAATTACTATTACCAACTGTTTAGGATAATAAGGAAATGTAGGTTAGTAGTTAATCACCTAGATTTATCAAACTTGTAGTAACATTAGGTATGTTTTCAAGGTCAAACAAAGATATATTTTAGATAGACAGGTCATCTTTAAACACTCCAGAGATCTATAGAATATGGCATTTAAGATATATTAATAACCTAGGTTCTTATTTTTATGACAATGAGACATGTCTACTCCTGGCTGCACCAATCTACTTCAGAGAAGATAATGGACGTTGATGAATTCCACATGGAATTCCTTTGTAGCAAAAGTAAGCCACAGGGCAAGAAAATGCCCTTGCCTTGACTGCTAACACTGCGCTGTCCTAACTGGACAAGCAGGACACAGAAGAAAGTGACCGACAAACATTGTCAAGACAAGAAGGACAGCCCTTCAAGAATATCCTCTTTCACACACAGGTCTGTTGGATATGCTAGGACTGTAGGCTGAAGATGGGTGTCCCAATGTTGCAGAGGAACTTTTGGTGACTATTCAGGTAGCCAGCTGTCTCTGTCATTTCTCACATTTTTTTGAAAGTCACTTACTTGCACTTCCTGCTTACTCAAGTAATGTTATTGCTTTCTTGAGTCTCTGGGGGAGTTGAGCACTAGGTAGTTATAGTTACAGTTCTCCTTGTTTACCTGATGCAGAAAGCAAGTAATGATAGAAAGTAAATTAGGTACAAGACTTTGAACTCACCAAGATAGGATAGACAAAGAATATTTTCTCTGAATTTGTCAAATGCAAATACATTGTTGATGTATTTTTGGCCTGTATATATTATATAGTCATTGTACTTATGTATATACTTTTCTTATAGCAGTTATAGCCTTTTTAAAATTTTAGACAAAAATGGGAAATGTAATATTTCATTTGTATTTTAATAAAATAAAGCTCGTCTAAAGAACAGAGTAAAACAGTTCCTAGTGGTCAGTCTTACATACCGCAGTGGTTACACACACACTTAATTACAGTAGCCTCACTAGAAACTGTGCGGTAGTGGTGCACACCTTTAATCCCAACACGAGAGAGCAATATAAAATGGGAGGAGACAACTCTCAGACACAATCTCGTTCTGAGGTTTCTTAGGGGCACAATAACCATTTCAGACTAAGGTAGATATAAGAGCCAGTGACTGACTGCTTTGCTTTTCTGACCTTCAAGTTGAACCTCAATATCTGTCTCTGGGTTTTTATTACCTGTGCTACAGTCATGTGTTACCAGGAACTTTAGCAATAATCTGACTCCTTCACCTCCCTCCTTTCCATGTGCCATTACAAATTCCAAGGAGAGGCAGTTGTGATGGTTTTCTCTCTTTTAAAACTAGTGCCTTACGGAGGACACAGCAGGTAGGCTGGAAACTAATTATGAAGGGGGTCTGTCTCTTCTCCATCTACTCTCTATGACCTTCAAGGGTCTCTCTATTCTCCATCTACTCTCTATGACCTTCAAGGGTCTGTCTCCTCTCCATCTACTCTCTATGACCTTCAAGAGTCTCTCTATTCTCCATCTACTCTCTATGACCTACAAGACTGCTACTTCTAAACTTATTACCTATCAATACTAGGCATGGAACCCAGAGCTTCATATATGTTAAAGTCTTTACCAATTGGCTTGCCTACCCCCACTTCAAAGAAATACATGTTTTTAATGAGGAAAGAGCTCATGTTTTTTTTTTTCTTGCATCTTTGCTGATTGTGTTGGGATCTGTTTGCTGGAGGAATACCTTGGTTACATGTTAGCCGGTACAACCTGCCAAGTGCCTGTTGTTACCTCTAAAAACCAGAAAATAGCCTTACTGCTTCACTTCAGTGAAAGGATAAAGATTCCCACCTGTTATTTTAATCTCGTGGTGTGTTTAATAAATAGCTCCTAGCGGTAAATGTTAGTTTACTATAGCATTTAGTTATGTGTTGACATAAATCAGTATATAAACTCCAGATTATATTTCACAGGTATTTTATATTTCCAATTAATGTGAAGAGAACAGTTCAAACATTTTTGGCTTTATTTCATCACCTTCATGAGCTTTGATGTTCTATGATGTTAAATTACCTTTAGGCCTTAATTTAAGAGGGAACAATCTGGAAACCCCGTTATATGTAGAAGTTGAGCAAATAAATCTGAGTATGATTTATTGACTATCAGTTTCTCCACTTAAAAAGGAAGAAATAAAAGAATTTGGGGGTGGTAGAAAGCATGCAACCCTAATTTTTCTCCTGCAAGCCTCATATCCAATCAGAAACCAAGTGTTTATTCCCATAACAGCCATGCGACAATTTCAGCCATGGATACACCTTGGGCATCCTGACTGTGGAATATTGAGTGTGAATGGGTTAAGTAAGGATGAGAGCAAAGAAATGAATGAGTGGAGGGGTTCAAAGTAGGTTAGCCAAGGATGTATAAAAAAGCTTTATGGAAATCCACTACTTTGTGAGCTAATTTAAAAACATATTTTTTTTTTAAAAAAGGGGGAAAGTGTTTAATGAAGGTACCCTGCATAGTTAGACAATGATTCCTCCAGAACACGTGGATTGTTAAATGAAAATTTCAACGCTCAGTATAGCATCAGTGCCCATGATCAGGAAGGCCCCAGAGAGCCCCAAAAAAAAATGCAGACTAGTGATCTTCATTTGATTCCCCACTCTTAACTATTTGGTAAGGCCCTGTTAATAAAGAGACAATGTACTGTGAGAAAGGCAATGCATAGAGAAATGAAGCTGGCACTAACCTGGAATACCCCACAGAGGAAGGTGCTGGATAGCTTTCATAATACAAAGGATGCAGGGCAGTCTGCTGGGAGTGAAAAGTTCACCTTCCCAGTTGTAGACCCTGCAAGTTCCAATACTGAGCTTCTAGTCAAGTTGTGTCTGTGGGTGAAATAGTGGCTGGACCGTTATACGAACAAACAGCTCTTTGCTGATGTGATACGACGCCCCACAAGGAAAAGTGCCCACATGGTATTGTAAACCTGATCGAAAGCCTATGCCCAGGGAGTCATGGGCACTAGTGAGGGTGATATTACTAATAGGCATGCCACCAAACTGCCTTATAAGTATTTGTGTTTCTTTTGATACACTAATGCTGCTCTTAACTTTGTCAAATAAGCTTCATGTTGTAGTCGATACAAAGACTCATAATTGGCCAACATTCTGAGAATAACTGACTGTTGAATGCTTGGCCTTAAATGAAACATCTATATCAATACCCAGGAAGCTTGGGGTACATCAAAGAAGAAAAAACAGAAAGAATCTACAAGCCAGAGGATAAGGAGGAGGGTGGGCAAAATGATGTCTTCTGGTCATAGCATGAACATTGCATTAATGAACTCACAGCAGCTCTTACTACCCACACCAGCCCTGCACAAGATTACGATAGCTGAAAGTCCAGCAGAGATGTAGGCAAGGTGCTATTGGCTGTTGATGGCTGTGAGGTGAGGAGGAATCATTTTTTTCTTCAGAGGTACAGCAGCAGGGACGTTGTTTATGCTCATGTCAGAAGCTGATAGGATTAAGGGAGTTATTTTATTAAGCAAGACATGAAGGTAGAAAGCTCAGGCAAGTGCTGGGGAGATCCAAGAGATGAGGAGAGAGTTGGAGGGCAGATATGATCAAGATAGATTGCGTATGTGTATAAAAATGTTAAAGAATAAGATCTAATTTTAAGCACAGCATATAAAATCAAGGATTAGAATGAAATTTGGTGGCTCTGGAGATGTGGTGTGCCTCAGTGACTAAGAATACTTCCTACTCCTGCAGAAGACGTGGGTTCTGCTCCCAGAACCCACATCATGTAGCCCACAAGTGCCTGTAAATCCAGCTCTGGGGGAATCTAGCATATTATTCCGGCATCCATGGGCGCCTGCACATACATGGCATATACTCGTATTAACACACATACATAAAATAAACTGATAACAAAGTTAATTTTTAAAGATATAGTTTGGTATACAACTTCAAAAAATAATTTCTTGAAGATTTTAAGGAATGATATTTCACACCTAAGAAAGAGTACAACTTTTTAAAGAATCCTATTTTGAGTGATGTCTGAAGAATTACGTATCTCTCCAGTTTATTTAATCAGTTTAAAAATTTATATATTTTCCTTAAATATGGGTCTATAGACCATGAAATAAAATGTTTAGAACAGTGATATATGGTACAGTAGAGAGATGAATAGATAAGGCTAGCCACGAACAGCATTTAAATGGAGTCCATGTTCAATTAAGCATAGGATTTTGATAGTGGAATGTAGAGTGTGACATGTTTAGATCCAAAAGCTGCCTTACTATTTGCTTAACATGTAATTATCAGCAACTTTCTTTACCTACGTTAGAACTATCATTCTCATCCAGAAAAGGAAGAAAATACTATTTCATCTACAAGGTTAAGGTGACAATTAAATTATAGCTACGATCTACTGGACCTGATACCACGTCTGTATGTGATGGATAATTGGTTGTTGTGGCTCAGTACTTTGCCCAACAAATAAGTGTTTGATAATTCCTTGGTGCAAGACCAAGAAAATACTAGGTTTTTGTTTTGAAAGTCTCAGTGAGAAGATGTAAATAAATAATTGTAACAAGATATACGGCTACAGAGGACTCATTCCATGGCGTTGAGACATTAAAGCTACTCAAGAAGAGACTGCTTATACTAATGACTTAAAGTTAACTAGGAGCTTGCATTAGGTAAGGAAAGGGTTGGGGAGGTGATGAAGCAGGAAGTGAAGGGGCCTTGAGCTGATGATTCTGCGTGGACTGATCATTCCTGGATGCTGTAAGTAAGTGGTACCCCCTGCCCAGCAGTAGCTCAAGGAACCAGAGTCCTTTATCAAGTCAGCAGATAATCACGTATTGAGCACTAGGATTTGATTTTGCAAACTAGAGTAAAAATATGCACAGTCCCTATCACTGAGAACCTTCTTGTGAAAATAGAGATGATTAGAAATTATATTCAAGCAGTTTAAATATCTTCTTCAGTGGAGCCAGTGTTAGAAGGATTTGACCACATTAGGTCTATCTGAACTATTTGGACCCCTGAACTATTTGGGGAGCTGAAATCCAAAGAGGAACCATGTTTAAGTAAGCATAGAAGAGAGCCTTCTACATGGGGAGAATCAAGGTTCTATCACTGAAAGAGAACGATGTGAGATCTAGTCAAAGGAGAAATCAGGACAGATTGGACATGGAAGTAAATGGGAGCAATCAAGGGAAGTGTATTCCAACCTCACTGCATCAAGGAACAGCTATTATCACTTGCTGTTCGGCTTGAGCTGAGATGCAAAAAGAGACAGGAGAAAGCTTTATCACTAAAAGAAGGGACAGGCTTGGGTCTCCTGTGCCCAGCTGGTGTTGACCCTGAGAATCTGACAGTGAATGCGTTTGATGCTTGGACTTCTCCATGGTTGACTGGGGTTTTCTCTAATTGTTTCCAAGTTGGATCTGTGGACAAAATCGGGGATTCTTTCAGTTATTATGGCCCGGCCACTTTTGCCCATGATACTGGATTTGTAACTACAGATAGTGATTGGCTTTCTGATGTCTGACTTAGATGTATTGGTAACTATAGACAATAGCTTAGGTACTATAGGTTGTGGTTTTGCCTTGATTTGATTTGAAGTGTGTGTGTGTGTTGTGCTATATGTGTGTGCATGGTATATACAAGTGTGCAAATGTGTCAGCAGTCTTCTATCATTTTTAAATTTATTTTTAATATGGAATCTCTTTTATTAAATTCGGATAGTCAGTAAATCCATAGGATCCGTCTGTCCCCACTCCCCTACCACTGGGGTTTCAGATGTGTAGGGCCTCTCTGGATTTTACATGGGTGCTGAAGACCTGAACTCAGGTTCAGGTCATGATGCTGTAACAGTCATTGAGCCTGCTCCCCAGATTCAGAGATATTTTTGTGTATGGTTCAATTGCTGTTGGTGTGTTGTCTGCCAAACTCCTTTATAATCTTTATAACCAAATCAAAGTGACTAACACATTGGAAGAACTTTGAGAATCAACAGAGTCCATGAGGATGGCATGATCAATTATCATTGACAAGTTTATTGATACAAGTAAATACAAAATCCAAAAATGATGTAGTAAGGAAACCATAAGTTTAATTAATTCTGTGTTGACAACAAATTAGTTTACCAAGGAAAAGCAGAGGGGTATAACTCTTTTAAAATAGCAGAATGCAGCCTGTAATCCCAGATACCCAGTAGGCTGAGGAGCCAGGAAGGCAGCGTCAAGTTCTTCTTGGACCACAGAGTGAGTTTGCAGGTAATGTGGGCAACTCAGTGAAACATTGTCTACAATGAAAACAATGCAAATATGGTTAAGGACACAGGCACTTGAGGAGCGTGAATGAGACCCTGGGATCAATCTCTAGAACTAAGGGCGACAGCAAAACAATTTTAAAAATGCATACATATCTGTGGTTGCTGCATCTGCATTCAAATTTAATTCAGTTATTAAATGTTTTGTTTTGTTTTTATAAGGCTTTTTAATACTTCTCTATAGCAATAAATTCTCAATCATTTTTTGACAATCTTAAAACATACAGTAGTTTACACACTCAGCCTCCAAAGTTACTAGCATATTATTGAGCTCGTTTTAACACCTCTAGAATTATAAAAAAACATATAGAATAATTTCAGACATTTCTCTGGATAGACTTGTCCTTTGAAATATCTTCCCTGAAGCTAGACTCTTTAGATGCCTTTCCTAGACTTTCTCCCACTCCTTTTTTTCCCCCCTCAGGATTTTTCCATATGTTTTTCCAGGTTAGGCCTGGAGATCTTGCAGCTGTGGAGTTACATCTGAGGAATGATTCGTTCCATACATGGCTTCTTTCAGTAAATTCTTTCCTAGAGAAATTCGAGAGTTTTTATGAACCCATGTAAAGAAGTGAATATTTATGTTAGAATGATTATGTTCCCAACAAGAACATTCATTGGATTTTAGCCAGGTGAAATCTAAACTCCATCTAAAAATCCAAATGATTAACATGGATAGATCATTATGATGATAACAGCTTTAGATTTTAAAGCTCATTCAAACATATCATTAAAAATAAGAACAGATTTTTAAAAGGACATTTATTATGAGTTCTGTCTTGTTGGGTGATAATTGGAGGAATCATTTCCAAGAGAATAATACAGAATGGAATAAATGAGGGCAGAGATTGAATTACATACCAAGTCTGGGTTGACAAGAACATGTTTAGATTTCAGGTCCCTGAGAACAAAATTCTCAGTCCCAACAAAAAAGATTTTAGTATATGCACTATCCTTTCCTTGACTACAAAAAACTAGTGTCTTTTCTTTCTTTCTTTTTCCACTAAAAAAAAATGATTTTTTTATAAAAAGAAAAGTCTGGTTTTGTAGCAGTTCACATATTTACTTATGGACATAAGTAGAGGCCAGATCCACTGTGACTCATGTCATTGTATTTTCAGGAGGTTGAGCCAAGACAGAAGACAACACATACAGAGTCTGCTGAAAACTCTAAGGAATAAACTGAGGGCAGCAGAAACTATCAGAAGAGGTGGTTTGTGACTGAATCCTCTATAAAAATGAAAAGTAAACTCTAAATACAACATGAAAGATAGTCTGTCATCCTCTATCACAATGAAAAGCAAACTCTAGATACAACACAAAAGATAGTCTGTCATGGAGATACTGACAGAGTTGGGGAGGGGTCCCCCAACTCCCAGTGAGAGGGAGTAGCTAGAGCCATGTTTGACATAGCCTTGGAAAACCAGCTCCTATAGTCTCAGTAGCAGACATTTTAAAGAGAGGGAAAGAGGAAGATAAAAGTAGTTCATGGCAGGAAGAGCAGAGGGAGAGACTGTAAAAACTCTGTGCAGAATGACAGCAAGATGGTATTTTAGAAACTCCCTGCATTAGCAGCTCAATGGCCTCGGACACTCTATGGACCAAACTCTTGAAAAATTCAGAGCAGGTGTCTTGGAACTGTATGCTGAAACCTGGCCAGTAAGGTGGCTGTAGATTGTGGGGAAGGAACTTAGTCAAAACTGCATAGTATTCAATGGGAGTATAAATCTGATCAGAGACAGAATCCACAGGGCAACATAGATGCAGGTTTCATGCAGTGCATCCATCATTGCTAAGAACAACCCAGGGACAAGACCAACATTCACAGCAGACCCTGAAGGGTCATCCAAAGGTGTGACCAGCAAATGGGTCTAGAGTCAAGGCTGTAACCAGAAGTTCAAAGAGTGCTGAACCTAGTGTCCTCTAGCCAAGGGGGCTGAACCTAGCTAATAAAATACTTAGCTATTGTTTATAACAAAATCTCAACCTTTGACTTTACCAATAAGTACTCAGGAGCCAGATGCTGGGGTGAAGGCCTGCTAGCTCAGAGAGGCAGAGAAAGCACCCAGCTGACCTTCCTCCTTGACGGATGTCCCAGAAACCTTTATTGATAAAATAAAATGATTGAGATTTTTGCTAAAACAAACCCAACATTTGGCCCTCCAGCTTGTGTTCCAAACACAGGGACAGAGCAATCATGCCAACTGAGGACAAACTGAGAAGCCATCAGATTTGGTAAACACCTGAGAAGTTCTCAAGGAGAGAGCTAAGCAATATTAAAAGGAAAAATCTTTCCCACATTAAGGATGGGAAATACCATACAACAAGACATTAGAACCCTGTATAATGCTACTTTAGATAGCTTGAAAATAGAAATGGAAAATGGAAAGATAAGTGACTTTACTTAGATTGGCATAATACTAATTAGAATTACTATCAGCCTGGTAATTCCTATTTTATCCTTGATAGACATAGTGACTTTTGTGTCAAACATGAAAAATGGACTGATAAAATACAAGCCTTAGAAAGACTAATAGATGAAAGTAACAAAAATACTCAGACAAAGACAGAGGAATTTAGACGAACATACCATTTCACTACATGATAAAACTGGAGTGGTGATCCAAGAGTGTTAGAAAACCAACCTTAATTCATACAATTACCATACAGGAACAACCAGCAGGCAATAGGCACCCCCCCCCACGGTTATGCAGAAGTTAAGTGGAATCTTATAGAAATGTTAGATTTGAGGAGATTTAAGGAAGTAGTTGTTTCATACGTTATGTGTCACCTTATGTTAAGCAGATGTTAAATTCATGGACAACTCAGAAGAGAATTATCCCTTAAGACTGGAAAGATTTGGCAATAGCAATATTGAAAGTGGGTCCTCAGTTACAAGGGCAAACATGGTGGAAAGAGGAAGCTAGGACGAAGAAATCGGACTAGAGATAGTAATTCTTCCCAAGATCAGTTTCTAGGAGAAGGTCAATATGCTGAGTTACAGAGGCAACTTGAAGTTGATGATCATACCTTGGTGCTATGTCAATTAGTAGCTTTAAATGCTTGGGACAAGGTTGACGAATCAGGAAAGAGGTCTGAGTCATTTACTAAAATTATACAAGTCCCAAAAGCAGCCTTCATTGATTTTTTACAGAGTTTGACTTCAGCTGTAAATAGAATAGTATCAGACATAGAAGTCAGACAAATATTAATTGAATCTTTGGCTTTTGAGAACAGGAATTCAGAATGTAAAGGGATGATTTGGCCTTTTTAAGGTAAGAGCAATACCAATAGATGAATGGATTAGAAATATCACTGATATTGGATCTCACATTATGATGCTACTCTGATAGGAGAAGTGATTTCTAAAAGTTAAAAAAATAAAAATATCAGACGTTTTAACTGTGCTAAACAAGGCCATTTGAAAGGGGATCGTAGGCAAGGCATTCCTAGAAAGAATGTTTTTTATAGAGATAATCTAAACAGCTTTCTGGAGTATGCAGAAAGTGTGGGAAGGCCAGCATGGGACTAATGAATGCTGATCAACAAGGGACAGTCAAGGTAATCCTTTTCCATTGGGAAATGTCCTAAGGGGTCTCCCAATGGCCTCAATATCATATTTGATTCAATCATCCCCTGTCAGCATAGGAGAAACTCCTCCACAGAGCAATTAAAGAATTTAATACCTATTGTTAAAAATAACACTGCTCTGGATATAATTAAAGACAACAGCTTCAGTAGATTAAACAAAAATTTAGGAGAGGCCAGAAAACAAGTATTTTGGCAATTTGCTATAAATGATCATAAACCAAAGCTAAAAATACAAATAAATGGCATTGAAATTGCAGGTTTAGTAGACACTGGAGCAAATGTAACAATAATCTCACCAAAATCTTGGCATCCAGATTATTGGCCTCTTCAGGAGGCAAATTTTCAACTTGTAGGGATTGGAACTTTATTCAGGTAAAACAAAGCGCAAGATGGGTCAAGTGTATAGGGCCAAAAGAACAAAGAGGAAAATTGAAGCCACGTGTAGCTAATATCGCCAGGAATTTATGCAGATGTAATTTGTTTCAGCAACAGAAAACATTCTTCCAATCTCAGAAATGAACCATAAAATAAAGTATGCCTCTTAAGAAAAATAGTACAAGGCATTATCAAGAACAGTCACAAGGCACTCAGGTTGTACATAAGCAGGACATAACAGCTGCTGGTCTCTCAAAGGTACCAACCACACTACCTTTAAAATGGTTAGCTGACAAACCTGTGTGAGTGGAACAATAATGTTTGACCTCAGATAAAGTACAGATACTAAGACAGCTAGTACAGGAGCAACTAAATGCTTATGATGTTAAAGAATCAACCAATTCTCCTTTATTTGTCATTAAAAAGAAATCTGGAGCCGGGCGGTGGTGGCGCACGCCTTTAATCCCAGCACTCGGGAGGCAGAGGCAGGCGGATCTCTGTGAGTTCGAGGCCAGCCTGGTCTACAAGAGCTAGGTCCAGGACAGGCTCTAAAAAAAAAGCTGCAGAGAAACCCTGTCTCGAGAAACCAAAAAAAAAAAAAAAAGAAAAAAAAAAAAAGAAAGAAAAAAAAGAAATCTGGGAAATGGAGAATGTTAATAGATTTAAGAAGCCATGAATAAGGTGATTCAGTGAATGGGCTCCTTTTAGTCTGGAATTCCCTTGCCTTCTTTATTACCTAAGGAATGATCTATTATATTGACTGATTTAAAAGACTAATATTTTTACTATATCTTTACAAGAACAGGATAAGAAAAAACTTGCCTTCACTGTACCTACTTATAATAATGCTCAAACTGTTAAAAGGTATCAGTGGAAAATTCTTCCAGGGCACAAAATGTTGTTTTTTAACAAAATCTCAATTGTTCAATTTTACAAATAAAGACTCACAAATAAAATGCTGGGGTGAAGTCCTACTAGTTTAGAGAGGCAGAGAAAGCACCCAGTTGACCTTTCTCCTTCACCAGCATCCCAGAAGCCACACTTCGATTCCATCTCAGAACAAGATGCCTTCAAAATATCCCTCCCTTCTTCTTCCTCTCTCTCTCTCTCTCTCTTTCTCTCCCCTTGACTCCCTCTTACTCCCTATGTTTTTTTTTTCCTGTCAACTGATTGCTTACTCCACCTATTAACCAATGGTTGACTTTGTTTAATCTTGTTTACAGTAAGCAGAAGGTTCTTGAACTAAAGATGTGTTCTAGGGCTAAGCCAAACCACAACAAAAAAAGATTTTTCAGTAAATAACATAATCTTGTGGTTCAAAACATGATCAAATATCATGAATATATTTTTTCTAGATACTGATTTAAAAAAAAAAAAACCATTCAGGCACAAGTGGCAGAACACCAGGCAAGACCAGAAAGGAACTTCTTTCTCCACAACCAATCATTATCAAAATATAAGTATAATAAGAAAATAAATGATATTAAAATGTGTACTCACACTTAAATCCACCAGAGAAACAGCAGATTTCTCAAAAGGAAGCTCTTAAAAAGTTTATATAGTGTATTTTAAGATCTGAAAGACAAAATTACAAAGCTAATCTACTATACCCAGCAAAACTGTCATGACTGAAGGAATCAGAAAAGCTTCCCATGATTAAAAACAGGCTAAAACAGTTCACTCATCTTACGGAAGGTATTTGAATAATACTATAGATTGAAGATAAATTTAAAAATTTTCAAGAGGCTGCAAACAAGCATAAATTGCATTAGCACATCAGTTAAATAAGGAATAAAAAAAATCACAAAATCTGCAAAATAACCAGAAATAACACACAGCTTTTGATGACACTTCTGATTAATAGTGATTTGAATCCCTAGTCAAAAGATGGGAAGTAGCAGACTGGATTTTAAAACAAGTGCCCAGTTGACACCCTTCACTCTTTGTCTATAACAAAGCATGTAACAGAACATAAAACAAGTCACAGGACACATAGGGAAATAAAATGACAGTTTGTATTATATATTGTAGAAGGAGCGGCGGGGCTGTGTCCCGCCACCCAGCTAGCTTTACCCAAAGTAATTACACGGAAACTTTATTCTTTGAAACACTGCCTGGCCCATTATCTGTAGCCTCTTATTGGTTAATTCTCACATCTTCCTTTAACCCATATTTACTAATCCGTGTAGCACCACGAGGTGTGGCTTACCAGGAGAGATCTTAACCTGCGTCCATCTTGGAGAGGAGAAGCATGGCGACTGCATATGGCAACTGCCTGAAGCGTCTCCCCACTCTTGCTACCCAGCATTCTGTTCTGTCTACTCCGCCTACCTAACTTTCTGTTCTCTTAAAGGGCCAAGGCAGTTTTCTTTATTAATTAACCAATGAAAGTAACATAGACAGATAACTCTCCTCCATCAATATATGACAGAAATAAAATAAAACCAGAAATCAACAGCAAATGAAACTATGTACCATGCACAAATTCGTGGAGGTTGAACATTATCTATTGAATTATTACTGGATTTCAGAAGAAATCAATATGAAAATCTAAACATCACTAGAATAGAATGAAAATGAAAGCCCAGATTATGGGATGCAGTGAGAATAGTTATGAGAAGAACGTTTATGCTACAAGTGTTGAACAATAAAATCAGAGATATCTTCAATAAATGACTTAATGGTGCATCTTAGCACTTTGGAAAATTAAGTAGAAGCCAAACCCCAAATCTGTAAACTAAAAGAAATAATTAAAATCAGTACAGAAATCAGTGAACCAGAAACAAACAAGAATCTGTTGCCATGCTCTCTGCCATGATAATGGACTGAACCTCAGAAACTGTAAGTGGGCCTCCCCAATGAAATGTTTTCCTTATAAGAGTGGCCATGGTCATGGCTTCTCCTTTTAGTGATAGAAACCCTAACTAAAACACCATGAATGTGCACGTAGAGGCCAGAGAGTGACTGGCACTATCTTCCTCTATGGTTCTCCCCTTATATTTCTGAGACATCATCTCTCACTGACCCTAGGGTCTGCCTTTTAAGCAAGACTGACTGGTGAAGGAGCCCCGTGTCTGTCTCCAGTGCTGACATTACAGATGCCAGCCTCTACACCCATTTCATTATGTGAGCTAGGAGTCTGAGCTCGGGTCCAGCGCTTACACATTGAGTCATCTCAGCACGCCCCCCCCACCTTCATGATTCCACTGTCCGACTCTCACAGACACTTCCTTGTATGTGTTGTGATTCGAGGTGTAAACGAGTCACTTCTTAGAACTGTTTAAGCCTTAGAGAGTCTCTTCCTCTGTATAGCATTTACTTTTGCTTCTGGAAATTGGCTCTCACCCAAACCAAAATGACTCTGAAGTGAATTTCAAACCTGAGCACACAGACCACACAGGTGGTATTAATTAATGCAGGTCATAAACCCATTTGAAGGCTGCCTTCTGGCTGTGAATTCTGAGAGCTTTTATTATTCTCTTGGCAGCTTTTACACCTAATAGTGTGATTTTCCTCACCCTGTCTTCTGGACAGTTGTTTTATTTCTGATGTGAACTGCATAGCGCCTTGGGGCCCAGCTCTATGTCAAGGTCTCCAGCTAGAGCTGGGCCTAGAGGACCAAAGTCCTTACAGGTCCTCGTTCCCTTCCAGCCTCCAACGTAGAATCTGAGGATAAGCATCCTTTGGCGTTTGGTGTTTTAGTACCTTACACGATATCCGTTTTGTTTCATTGTTTAATTCTGGGAGTTCCACAGCTTCTAATTTAGCAATGATTTTCAAAAGTTCTAGGATTTTTTTTTTGCTTGTTTTTTTTTTAACATTTTAGTTGACATCATATAATATTTGTACTTGTTTATTGAGCCTGGTAATCATTAAATAAAAATAATGTTTAATAATCTAACTAGTATTTTTCCTCTTTATATATCATCACTTTTGTTTCCTAGGCACTTAAAACTTTTCTCCTGCATGTGAAATAATCCACTCGCAGATGACAAATATACCCCTTGTTCTCACTCATTTGTGGATGCTAACATAACTGACCATAGTAGCAAACAGTGGGGCAAAGGCCAGGAGCAGGAAGTGTCCGGGAGATAGAGGAGCCTAAGAAGACAGAGTATGGAAAGCAAGGAGAGTTGAAGGGAAACCATTCTGAGGGTCTAAAGCACAATAGTCAGTCATAGCCAATATTGCATGTAATGTAAAACCTTTCAAAGATGTTGTACCTGGCACATTGCACCACTGAGTTCTCTTACTCAGAGAACATATTTTGCCTTAGCCAATATCTGAAGGCACTAGTCCAGTGTGTTCTTTCTGGGGTGCTCACAAAATGTTAAGGGTAGTTTAGGACAGTGGCTTTCAATCTGTTCATCGTGACCCATTCTCTGGGTCAAATGACCCTTTCACAGGGGTTGCATATCACATATTTACTTTACAATTCATAATAGTATCAAAATTACAGTTATGAAGTTGCAATGGAAATAATTTTAGGGTGGGGGATCACCAAAACATGAGAAACCTTATTAAAGGGTCACAGCATTAGGAAGGCTGAGAACCATTGTCTTAGGGTATATGAAAAGCCCATGAAAATATGTTAGGCTTGACCAAAATTTAAAGCTCCTGCTCAACAAAGGGTATCAGTAAGATTTCATGACCTCTCTCCCTGTTCTTATTCTTTATGCTTGATGATGACCCTGGGTGATCACTGCTTAACTGGGGGCAGCTAACAGATCCTAAGACTTTTCCAGCAAACTTCCAAAGAGGTGCAAGTCAGTGCCTCAATCCTAAGTATGCTGTACCATCAAATGTGCCTCGGGGAGTGATGGAAAGGTGGCTGGACTATGCAGCCCTCACACTAGGTCCCCATCATGGAACATTTTATTGGTAATGAAAATGCTATTTTGATCTCTCATCTGCAGCCTTAATTTTATTTATCATTTACTTGGCAGATTAATGGAATAAGACTAAAGGAACTTTTTAGGGACTCCTTGAAAGTAAGCATATAATATCATTTCAAATGTTCCTTTTAAAAAAAATTCTAAAATTTACACATTGGAAAAAATATACTTATGTCTTTATGAAATCTGTTTGATGTTTCTGACTATAGAGAGTCTGTAGAAAGTATCAGTGTAGTCATCAAATGTGTGGTCAACATGGTAGCAATATCTCAAGCTACCAGAACATAGCACAGGTGATCAGAGAAGTCACACTGCTGTCCATTCAAGTCCATCTCCAGAAAGTCATCACTAGTTAGCCTAGATTCTTGTTATGAACAGAGACAATGTCAGTTCAATGGTTATAATCTCTGTTAAGCATAGAGACAGGAGGAAAGCGGCCTTCCTACTTCTTCCTTCCTTCCCTCAGCATGTATATATTAACACCTAAAACTGTTAAGATGGGGAAACCAATACGCAGGCCTCCAAACCAGGCCTGATGGGGAAACCAATAGCTGTCTTTCGTAACATGATTGACACATCCAGACACAGCCTAGAGCGATATTCCAGTACTGAAATCAGCAAGTCATTGCTAAGCGGAATTTTCAGTCAAAAGGGAGTGGATCCAAATGGGAGGGGGTGTAAGAGAAACTAGAAGTAGAGGGAGGTAAAAACCATAATTAGGATATTTTGTGGGAAGATAACCTACTTCTAATAAAAGTAAAAACTAATTTCCTATGGAAATATAGTTTCCCATCTTAATTTTGAAAAATTAATGAAAGCATGGCCATTTAGTATAACTATCTATTTTTTGAATTGTATATCTGTATGGTTCAATCTACGATTCTCCTCGTCGTTAGCAATATAGTTATACAAAAGTAACAAATGCTCAATTTCAGGGTCAAATTCTCATCTGTAAAATAAGGTACTAATAAATAAAAAGTAACGGGGAGGAAAGAGTTTATTTATTCCACATTTCATAGCCCAGTCATGGATGCCAAGACAGGAACTCAAGCAGGGCAGGTACCCAGAGACAGAAACTGAAGCAGAGGCCACCAAGGAGTGCTCGTTACTGGGTTGCTCTTTATGGCTTGCTCAGCCTGCTTTTTTTTTATATATAACTCAGAACAACCAGCCTAGGGGTGGCACCACCCACAATGGGCTAGACCCTAACATATCAATTACTAAATAAGAAATGTATCACAAGCTTCTCTACAGCTAAGTCTTAGGAAGAACTTTTCTCCATTGAGGTTCTCTCCTTTTAGGTGATTCTAACTTCTATCAAGTTGACATACAACTAGGCAGTACCGTCATCAACTACAATACGCTTTGACATTTAACCAGGCAACAATCTGTCAAATACATGTGCCTACCTTTACCAATCAGTAATTATTCTTTTTTAATATTTACTATCATTGTGCTTTTCCCCCCTTTAAATTTAAAAATGACTAAATCTATTAGAGCTAATGAATGAGCATCTAAGTGGAGGTACCCACATTTGGGGGTTCTGTTTTCTAGTACATTGGCTGAAAGCCTTGAATAACATCTTGCATCAAGACAAGAAGTCAAGAAAAACTGATAAACTCATTAAAAACTGAAGAAAACAAAGTAAAATCCTGGAAATGCAAGGTGATAGTAAAATATTTTTCTTCTTGTTAAAATGAATCAAAACCTTTATAGCCCTGCCACATATGGATCTCATCAGCTCGCTCACGGTCATGTCCTCATGGGACCAACATAACTTTGGGTTTTCTTTTTGTTGGGAGTCAAACTCAGAATATTTAATATAGAGGGAGCATCGATTCAATGTTGAGCTTTAAGGAGTGTGTGTGTGTGTGTGTGTGTGTGTGTGTGTGTACATATGTTGGTATCATCTTTCTTCTGGTCTCCTACCAGTCAGTGTGGGGAGACAATAATGTCTTCATTCCTAACTTTGACTTTGCAACTCTGCCTCGAATGTCCAAAGAGCTTGTAAAGGTTGCCGGTTGTCTGGATGGAGAGAGAGCAGGTGTGTAAGTGTATTCTCGTGGGTATTTTACCCTCCGGCTGAAAGAAAGCTTGGTCTCTTCTCCTGTCACTGGTTTAATGTTGGTTTAAGCCTATAAAAGTTGAAAGTGGGAGTCCTAACCGACACATGGAGAATGATTTAGATCATGCATTGGGTCTGGTAGCAACAGTGGGCCAGATATAAACCATGGTGGTATCAGCTTAGGGATCTTCACTAGGTTGATAGCCATTAATGCTAAGGTTGATGTTGCCAACTTCCTCCCCTGCAATGACAAAAATTAGTAAGAATCTCAGTTAAAAAAAAAAAAAGGCAAAGGACCTTAAAGTGGATGGCAGGAAGGAAGAGTTATCATTTCTTTTTCAACAGCAGTTAAACACTGACTAAAATTTTAAGAAATGAGTGGCTTGTTTCTCTGTACCTCAGACCACCTACTGAAACAATGTAGTTTTTATATTCACTAAATTGAAGAATACTTTATACTCTTTAATGTTTGCTTTTAGTGAGGAATCTAAGACTTCCAGAAACAAGTAAAATGGATGAAAGATAAGATACTTCCACATATAATAACTACTGTTTTTCAAGTGGATTTGTATTTTCCCATATATAACTGACTTCAAAATTTTCATTCTTTGTTTATCACACAACCAAGCTACTATGAACCATATAATCCCCATCACCTTTGAAAAATGTGTTCTAAATTGATATGGAGCTTGATGTTTAAAAATCACACTAAGTATACTTGTATAATGCAGCAGAACGTAAAAGTGGATATTAGAAAACAATGCAAATACATCCTTTTAAAAATTAAAATTGTTTTTTCACTGTGCAAGTCCATTGAACATGCTACTGCAGTTCACAATGTCTTTCCCACACAAGCATGCACTGTACCCTAAAACATTCCTCTTGTGTCCCCGCTCCCTCATTCTTGCCCCTCCCCTGCCGTTAGTCCTCTTTATTCCTCTAATGAATTTAATGTCTACTCTCATACCATACAGGATATACCCACAAAATTCTATGCATCTATACAAAGTCTAGGAGCCTCATATGAGAGAAAATATATGATATTCTTCTGGAAACTGGTCTTATTTGGTTAATATGATTAGCTGCACTTATATCCTTACATTATTTATATTTTTTTGTGTGTGTATGCGTGTTTTGCCTGCATGGATGACTGTGTACCACTTCTGTACCTGGTGCCCTTGGAGACCAGAAAAGGACATCTGATCCCCTGGAGCTGTAGTTAGACATGTGGGTACTAGGATTGACCCTGAATCCTCTGGAAGAGCACCCAGTGTTCTTATCCATCTCTTCAATTCTCCCAATTTTTTGTTTATTTGTGTGTTTTGTTTTGTTTTATGCAGGTGGGACATATCTTCATGGACCTTAATTTCTGTTTATTAATTAATTAATTAATGTTTAAAAGACCCTTTCAAATAAAGACTCATTATGGTCAATAAAGTCTGAGGACCACCATCAGATATTGATTCTGATATTTTTAGAGCAGAAAATAAAATAAAATTTACTCAGAATTATGCTGTAAAGTCCAAGGGTACCTTGGTTGTTAGAATCCCAGGTAGACCCCCACCACAGGGCTGGGAAAAAAGCATAAAAGGATGTGGCTACTGAATACTGGATGGCCGGCTTGTGTCCCAAGTGCAGTTGAGGAGGTCATAAGACATCCACTCCTTGTCTTGAACATGTCCAACACCTCATTCCTAGAAACAAAATTATGCTTTCACTATCATTGGTGTGAGTGAACTCCATCGCCTCTGCAGAGAAACCCAAGGAAGAACTTATAATTTCTTGGAATATTTAGAGAACATAATGATCACCTCCCTCCCTATAAAAAGCCAACAGATATTCATTTCTGTCTATTGATGTACAATAGTAAGATCACTCTTGTCCTTATAGGTCATATTTCAAACATAACTCCATAACAAAACATAACCATCTATGAATCAATTACTCTCATCCTCCAACAAATGTCACCTTCCCATTACTGGGTATGCTTAATCCCATATTCAGAACTTGAGAATGATATCTAGTGATGATGTGGGATTTCCCTCTGTACACTTGAATACGATTGATAAATAAAGGAACTGCTTTGGGCCTATAGCAGAGCTATAGGGGCACAGAGTTAGGTGGGGAAAACTAAGCTGATGCTGGGAAAAAGGAGGTGGAGTCAGAGAGAAGCCATGGAGCCACCGCCAGAGTCAGACATGCCGAAACTTTGCCAGTAAGCCTCTGCCACGTGGTAATACACAGATCAATGGAGATGGGATACATTAATATGTAAGAGTTAGCCAATAAGAAGCTAGAGCTAAAGCAGAAGTTGGGTCTCTTTTTGTGATGCCTCCTAGGCAGTCAGCTGTACAAAGATAAAGCTGAATATTTCCTTCCCTGTCACTGGCTGTCAGAAACGCATCGAAGTGGATGATGAATGCAAGCTTTGGACATTCTATGAGAAGCACATGACCACAGAAGTAACTGCTGAGGCTCTGGGTGAAGAATGGAAGGGTTACGTGGTCCAAATCAGTGGCGGCAATGACAAACAAGATTTTCCCATGAAACAAGGTGTCCTGACCTATGACAGAGTGTTCCTGCTGTCAAGTAAGGGGCATTCTTGTTATGACCAAGGAGAACTGGAGAGAGGAATGTAGTGAGGAGGCTGTGGGCCAGCTTCCTGCCGCCCTGCTCCCGGCCACCGGCTAGCTTATGCCCCAAAATAACAACACACAAATTGTATTCTTTTAAATACTGCCTGGCCCATTAATTCCAGCCTCTTTCTCACATCTTGACTAACCCATATCTAATAATCTGTGTAACATCACAAATGGTGTCTTACCGGGAAAGATTCAGCACGTCTGACCTGGTGGCTAGCTTCATTGCTACTCGTTGTAGAGGCAGGGCAATTGTCTGAGCCATCTACCTCACTTCCTTCTTCCTGTTCTGTCTATTCCACCCACCTATTTTCTAACCTATTAGGCCAAGCAGTTTTCTTTATTAATTAACCAGTGAAATCAACAGATTGATAGAAGACCCTCCTCCATCAGAGGAAATGCAAGTGTGTTTGAGGATGCATTGTGGATGCCAATCTGAGTGTTCTCAACTTGGTTATTGTTAAAAAAGGAGAGAAGGATATTCCTGAACAGACAGATACTACTGTGCCTCGTCGGTTGAAACCTAAATGAGCTTTAGAATCCAAAAGCTTTTTAATATCTCTAAAGAAGATGGTATCTGCCAGTACATTGTCAAGAAGCCTTTAAACAAAGAAGGTAAGAAGCCCAGGATGAAGGCACCCAAGATTCAGCATCTTGTGACTTCACATGTCCTGCAACACAAACGCCAGCACATTGCTCTGAAGAGGGACTGAACAAAGAAAAACAAGATGGAAGCTGCAGAATATGCTAAACTTTTGGCAAAGATAATGAAGGAAGCCAAAGAAAACCACCAGGAACAGATTGCCAAGAAGTGAAGCTGTCCTTGCCGAGAGCTTCTACTTCTAAGTCTGAGTCCAGTCAAAAATAAGTCTTAAAAGGTAACAAATAAATGATCAGACCTTGGGAAGAAAGAAGAAGAAGAAGAAGAAGAAGAAGAAGAAGAAGAAGAAGAAGAAGAAGAAGAAGAAGAAGAAGGAGAAGGAGAAGGAGAAGGAGAAGGAGAAGGAGAAGGAGAAGGAGAAGGAGAAGGAGAAGGAGAAGGAGAAGGAGAAGGAGAAGGAGAAGGAGAAGGAGAAGGAGAAGGAGAAGGAGAAGGAGAAGAAGCTAGAGCTAATGGGCCAAGCAGTGATTTAAACAATATGGTTCCTATGTGATTATTTCAGGGGTGAGAAGCCAGGCACCAACAAATGGCCTCCCTCCTACATAGTCATCTTCTGTTTTAGTCATGATACTTATTCAAAATGGTACCTTCTACTACAAAACTATAATGTAAATGACTATCCTAATAAATATTACATACAGCATTCAAGGATACAGCTTTGAAGATACATTTGTATACATTATGCACAAACATAGCCTATATATAAACTTATGTCTGTGCATATATTTATATAAACATTAGGTATATGTTTGCATGGATACAAACCTGTATACCAGGCATCATTCCCATGGTTAGTCACAGATCTGATTCACATGATTCTTTTCTACTTCACACTTACCCTAAACCTGACATAAATTTCAGTTGATTGGGGAATCTAACTTTCTTAGAGCCTTCCTTAGCTTTAGAACCAGACATGACAGAGTAAAGGGAATATCCACAGAGAGTAATCAGGCCATGTCCACAGTCCTCTTAATACACTGTACAGCAGCAATCCCATGTCTATTGGTGGAAAGAATCAACAACCTCAACAAACATAAATACATTTTTATATGTTCATCCAGTGGGATGAAATTCTCCAACTGTACATTGGAGCTTTTCCTTACAATTACATGGGATCATTATTTCATTTGGTGGAATTTAAAAAGACGAACCTCAAAAACATAAAACAAAGCATGCCATAATGGGTTGTTGAGTCACTAGTGAGAAATCCTCCATGCTGATCGTTGATTCAGACTCCTGGTGTCTGTCTGCAGAAGAAACAGTACTATGCTGTTCACGGTTCAAAACGTTTGCCATTTCCTGCAGGACAGAATACCAACTTTCCAAGACATTGTTCCCAGATGGTGTGATAAATGAATCTTTTCCAGAGTACTCAACCATTCCGTAAGGCCAGCTGCTTGTGGGAAATGGTTTCTTCAGGAGGACAGCGAATTTATGAGCATTGCCTCTGGAGCTTGTATCTTTGTAACTGAGATGTGGTGTGAGATACGAAGATGACACGAAAAGCATCAGGGAATCCACTGATAATGCTCTGGCAAGAAGTACAGGAGGCAAGAAAGGCAAGGTCACGTTTAGGATAAGAATCTTCCAAAAAGAAGAAATTGGTGCAGGCTAAACATCCTCTTTCCAGAACGCTTGAATCAGAGTGTTTTGAGTCATTTTTTCTTTTTTTCTTTTAGAAATATGTCCATATAAATAATGAAACATTTCAAAGATGAAACCAAAGTCTAAACAGAAAGTTCACTTACATTTTATTTGGCTGGTTATACATGCAGCTGTTATGCAATGCTATTCCTGAAGAAATGCGAGCAAATGTCTCAGATAGGGATCTGATGACAGACTAAAGTAAGGAAACCACCAAAAGACAAGCTGGGTGAACTAATGAGCTTTATTGGGGTTCCTCACAGGAATATGAGGTGGGAGTTACTTATGCAAAGTCAATTGTGACTCAAAGACAGCTGCCATCAGTGAACCTTACCCCTCACGGCTTACAAAAGTCAAAAGCCTAGAACACACTGCACGGCCCACATAGAGCCTGGGATGCTCAAGAAAGTTGGAGTCACCCCTCTATGAATTCCAATTGTTCTGAGTCTCTTCTGGGCAGTTCAGCTGGTCTCTGCTTCTTCTAGGCAGAGTTTTGCCGGTCTCTATAATTTCCTGACTTCTTGGCTGGTCTCAGCCTCTTCTAGGCAGCTCATCTTGTCTAAGAGTGTCTCTCATCAGTCCTTACTGCTTTTATATGTTGGGAAGGAAGGGACCAAGTTAATGTGGTCAGATTCAGTGACTTCCTGGAGCATTTGAGTTATTTTACTTCCTGACCGTAAGGAGCACTCCTGCAGGATGAAGTATTTCCTCTCCACTTAGGACGTCCTGTTGCTCCACCTCCTTTCTAACAGCCTAAGACCTAACAATCTTCCTCGCAAGTTGAAGGTCTTGATCTTAGAGAAAACTGTTATAAAACAGTGGCTTAGCAGTGATTACATACAGTTGCGTGTATGTGTGTGTGCACAGTTATGTGTGCACATATATGAATGTGCATGTGGAGGGCCGAGTAACACTGGGTGTTGTTCCTAAGAAGCATTTGACCTTTCTTCTGTTTATTGTTTTGTTTTATCTGAGTCAAGGCTCCTTAGTGGAATCTGGGGCTTATGGATTAGGCTGGGCTGGCTGACCAATGAGCTGCAAGACCTGCCAATTTTAGCCTCCTTGGCACTGGGATTACATGAGTGTATCACCTGCCTGAATTTTATGGAGGTGCTAGGGATCAAAGTTAAGTCCTCTGGCTTATGCAGTTCCTTTCTGACTACACCAGCTCCTCAATCTACAGTGTCAGCCATCAAAAACAGCCATCAGGAAGCTGACAGTCATCTTAGATAACAGGAGCTCGGTTAAGTCACTACTAATGGCAAACTGGGAAGCTTAGGTGGTGAAAGCATGTCTGTTTTCTTCATTAATGAAAATCATTTACCCTTCAGAATATAATTGTTTTTCATGGGCCTTCTGCTATAAGAATAGATGAAGCTCTTCAGATGTGGAAAACAGTGTATATTATATGCAGGCAAAATACAGCCCTCTACCCTTGACCTGTGTCAGACCAGCTTTGACAAGCATACCACTTACTAGGGTAGGGGCATGGGGGTTAGAAAAATAAGTAAAGAGAACAAAGACACGAGTGAAAATAATAGAACAGAAACATAGGATAGTACTGAGAGAGAGAGTTGTGGTGAATACTGAAATCACCAGTGTTTAATTTTCTATACACTTTTATATCCTAATACCGCAGGGGAAAGAAGACCAAAGACTGTTTTAGCATGATACAAAGGACATCCAGAATAGTTATTTGCTTCAATTATTGAAATATCAAGTCAGTAATTCTAGAGAAGAGCATTCTGTTGTTTTGACAGTGAACCCACCCTAGACCAAGTATCCTGAAGGCAACCACTGCCTAAGTCAAACCTCTTAATTCAAAAGAAGAAACAGAAGTATACTTGAATTCTCCGACCTTTGGTCAGGGTGGAGTGGATCTACCTGTATGGGCCATCTTTATGTCCAAAACACCAAGCCACCACACTCTAGGTCAGGGTGTGTAGCCACACTGGCCAACAACTTTGACAAACTCACCGCCCTTCAGACAGGTGGAAATCGGCTCACACTTTTGGACCTCCACAGAGCTGAGAGTCTTCCACCTTTTACTGAGTTCAGAATAAGAGAAGCAGCTGTATTCAGTTCAAACAGCAATGACACTTCGCTGCCACACCACCCTGAGCCCTTCAGCTACATTGGCCATGGATGAGAAGTGAGGCTGAATGTTTAAAACACTTGACCACACATGTGGGCTTCATGCAGTCACATCCAAGTGACACAGTCTAAGACCACTGAAAGTATTTTATCTCCATCTTTTCCCAAGTCTTCACTAGTCACTGATCTAAAAATTCCGTGTATCTCTGGTTGGAAAGACCATCTCTGTTTCTACTCTAATAGAGAAATGAGATATCATGGTATTTCTATACTTTATTACCTACTTCATTTGCCTTTTACTGGGAATCAAGTGCACCCACAGATGGTGGTGCCAGAATACCATAAAGTATATTTCTAGCACAAGTAAAATTAATTTTATTTGTTAATCAGTCACTGAAGAGTGTCCTCCAAGACCACAGCTGACTTAGAACAAATTGGCACAGCAGCAGACACAGAAAGCAAGACAGACACACCTGGTTCATGTTATCCCATTTCAGCGGCACAAGCCACACCCATACATAGATTAGAGAACACGTCATTCATCCTGGCCACCTCCCTTGAGTGGTCGCTTAGTTTTTGATGTCAAGACCTGAAAAGTTTTCAAAAGCAGTTGGTCAGCGAAGAGTTCAAGGCAGGCTGTTCTCTGAAATCCCAGGACCCCCGTTATCACTTTTCTGCTGCTTCAAGCCATCTGTGTACTGTAGTCATCTAACCTGCGAGAGAGACTCAGTTATGAAGTTTGCTGTGTTGGTGTAGTCCTTGACACCTAAACCAATGGGAGCACAAATCTGGCTTCGAGGCCAAAGGTCAAATGCTGTGTTTACAACTCATGAAATGCACCTTGACTCTGAAATGGAAAGAAACTCATAGACCTACAGTAATATAAATCCCAAGACAGCTTCTTAACTTTGAAACTAGCATCCTCATATGGAAGTCTTACAGATCAGTTGACAACAGCCTCCAAAACTAGATGGTGCCTTTTTTTTTTTTTTAGCCCTGTGAGCATCACTTGGAGGGCTTACTGTAAGATGTGGGAGCACTCGGGAGGCAGAGGCAGGCAGATCTCTGTGAGTTCAAGGCCAACCTGGTCTACAGACCTAGTTCCAGGACAGATAGGACTGTTACACAGAGAAATCCTGTCTCCAAATAGATAGATAGATAGATAGATAGATAGATAGATAGATAGATAGATGGAAGCATATAATATAAATATAAAATTATAATAATCATAATTTTCCTTTTTGATTCCCCAATTTTAAACTCAATCTTCCCTGGACACTGGAGTGATGACAATTTCCCTATCAACATTTCGAATCCTGCTCTCAACATCTGTCTTCTTGGCCCACTTTCAATGACACCCTGAAGCATCCTGAAGACTAAAATCTGTGGCAGCTAAAATTTTAAGCAAACTGTAGGTCAAAGGTTTTGTCCTGCCACTTGAGGCCTTGACTGGCTACAGACATCTGGTTCAGGCTCCTTGTCTCACATTACTGGGCATCTTTGCCAGCGTTACTCTCATAGATTCCGTGGAGTTTCCATTTTACTAAGTTTCTGTCTCACCCCCAGAATGTTTCCCCCGCCATGTTCCAGTCATTTCTCCTAGTATATTCTCTCTCCCTACCCCACCACCTGATCTCCTCTGTTCCCATATCCACCCTCCCGCAATTCACCAGTGGTGTGGGAGGTCCTTCTGTCCATGTGTTGCTTTTATTGGTTAATGAATGGCTTGGCCTACATCATGGGAGGAGGAAGGCAGAGTTAGAGAGAAGCATGGAGCTGCCTCTGCTGGAGATAGACATGCTGAAACTTTCCTGGTACCACAGCCTCATGGTGTTGCACAGATTAATGGAGATGGGTTAAATTAAGATGTATGAGTTAGCCAAAAAAGAATCTAGAGCTAATGGGCCAAGCAGTGGTTTAACTAATACAGTTTCTGTGTGATTATTTCAGGGCTGAGCAGCTGGGAACGAACAACTAGCTTGCTGCTACACACCAGTAAGATTCATTCTATTTCCCTTTCCCTTGGAGATCTTTACATCTCTGCTTAAGTCCTCCTTGTTGTTTGCTCGACCTCTCTGAGGCTGTGGACGTTAGCATGATTATCTTGTACTTTACAACTAGCATCCATTTATAAGTGAGTACATATCATATTTGTCTTTCTGGCTCTGGGTTACCTCACTCAGGATGATTTTTTTTTTCTCATTCCATACGCTTGCCTGCAAATTTCATGATGCCATTGTTTTTAACAGTTGAGTAATGCTCCATTGTGTAAACGGACCACATTTTCTTTATTCATTCTTCAATCGAGGGACACCTGGGTTGTTTCCACTTTCTGGCTATCATAAGCAAAGCTGCTAGGAACATAGTTGAACAAGCCCCAAAGCTTAGTTTGTCCTGCCTGCACAGTGTTCTGAGACTGGAGCCAAGCAGAACTGTCGTCAGAGAGACTTCACCTAGCAGCTGATGGAACAGATACAGCGTCCCACAGTCAATCATTAGACAGAAATCAGGGAGTCCTATGAAGGAGGATGAGGAAGGATCGGAGGAACCAGAGGTGTCAGGGACACCACAAGAACACAGCCCACAGAAACAACTGACAGGGACACATGGGGCTCTCAGGTATCCAAGAGTCCTCTGCATAAATGTTATGGTTGAATATGCTGGCTGGTGTTCTTATCGGATTCCTAACAATGAGAACCTGGGCTGCCTCTGACTCTTGCCTGCTGGTGGAACCCTTTTCCTCCTACTGGGTTGGCTTGTCCCATCTTGATACAATGGTTTGCTAGTCTTATTGTTACTTGTTATCCTGTGTTTGGCTGATGTCCCTGGGAGACCTGCTCTTGTCTGAGGAGAGACAGAGGAGAGAGGATCTGGGGGAGAGGTAAGGTGGGGGAGAGGTGAGGTGGGAGAGAGGTGAGGTGGGGGAGAGGCGAGGTGGGGGAGAGGTGAGGTGCGAGAGAGAGACTGGAGGAGGGGGAGGGAGGGAAACTGTACTCAGGATATTTGTGCATATTTGTAATATATGAAATATATTATATGTATGAAAGAATAAAATGCATGCATTATGTAATATAGGGAAGAAGAATAAAATAAACATTAACAAAACACACACACACACACACAAAACTTTAAGCAAAATGATGAAGATATACTGCTCTTTGCTGTGGCAGTCAGGGTAACACACAGTTTGAGAAAGCCTAATTTCTCTAATTCTCTCTTTTTAGGCAAAGTTTCACTATGTCATTCTGGCTGGGCTACAGTAACCTCCTAGGTAGACAAGGCTGACCTGGAACTCATAGAGATCTCCCTGCTTCTGCTTCCCAGGCATTGGGATTAAAGTTGTGCCCCACCCTCTCTATCTTAAGTTCTCTGTGCCTTAAAAATGAGAATGAAGTCATTTCTTTAATATTTATTTTATGCTAATTCCTCGGCAAACTACCGCTCTAAATTCTGTCAGATAAGAATGACTTTAAACGTAATTTATGTCACTATAATAACAGGCTTTGCCTTTGGGTCAGAAAAACACATTTCAAGGATGTAAGGGGAAGATCAGATTATTAAAAGAACTCAAAAACTACTCATTATTTGAACGAACCTTTGCTTGAAGAACAAGCACTGGCCACCTCAGTTATTAAAGCTCAGAATTATTTATTTCCTTTAACTATTCTCACCTTCGTGCTGTGCTGCTTTATTCGTGTCAGAGAGGGAAGGAGTCCGAGGTTGGTGGACACTAAGTGACTTCTCTCTGCAGCCTGTCTCACTCTGGACTGTGCTTCTGGCCCTCTGGCTCTCATAACCTGAGCAGTGCGTGCGTGCGTGTCCAGAGTCTGAGCTGTGTCAGCCCTGTGACGTCATGTTAGACAACGCAAGCGCCGCCTGAAGCCAGACTCAGCCCCCTTGTCTTTCTCACTACGTCTTTTATACCATATAAGAAAAATCACATTGTTTGAAACGAAAGAATTTTCAAGACTAACTTCTAGTCAAGTCCGCTTAAAAGATTTATTTCCCCCATCGAAGAAAGACGGAGCTTAAAACAAAAATATGGTGCTCTTTGGGGACTCCTACTCGCGCAAATGTGTGAGCGGATAATAGCTGCCCCGTGGGAAGATGAACTTCACATTCTGAGGGGAGCAGCTGCTTGCTGGTAGAAGCACTTCCGGTTCTGCTCCCGGCATCTTCCAGTAACAGTCGGGACATCTGACGACACCTCGCCAGAGTTGAGCAGACCATCATTTTTGTTTTGCTTGATTTAGTCTTGTGTTGGCTGCTGACATCTGTCTTTAATGTACTCTAGAACATGGCCTCTTCCGTGAGGCTGCGATGCCCGATCTTTATGCCCTTCAAGTAGCAGCACTATTTTGGCTGGTGTTAATTGTGTTGTCAAAGATACAGCTGTTGGAGGAAATATTTTGAATTTCCAGTCACAGCTGGCACGCTGGATGAGTGGTGCTCTGAGCACTGGCGTCGGTCCATTTTCTAAATGGGTAATCCTGGTGCCTCGCAAGGAGGTCTGCCAAAGTGGGAGGTGAGCCATTAATCCGTGCTATTTCACCCTGCGCCCTGCTGCAAACACTGCAATTCACCAATCAGAATCAACGCATTAGTGTTTTTCAGCATGCTAATTTTTACACATCGTCTCTTTATACTACAGATGCAATGGCATTATCAATAGAGTATGTGAGAACTGAAGTAAAATCATCAAATTAAACAATGAGAGGAAGGACTAGCATGGCTGGTGGACAGCTCAATGAGTGACAAGTTAGCACCCAGCAGAATTCAATAGATATTTTTTAATTCGTCATTTTTTTTAAATTTAAATCAAACTTACTTTTCTGGCATACATAAAAACATGCAAACTAATGCATGAAAATAAGGCACCCAAGGATGTTTTAATATGCATATGCATTATGCAATCTTTAAATCTTTAAAATACCTGTCTCCTGAAGCATCCATCCTTTGTTTACAGTGAAACATTGAAATCCTCTTTTCCAGCTGGAGACAGCAGCACAGGATTGTCTCTGCCCAGCTCTGTAACAGCGAAACACAGTGTTTGCTCCAGAGGAGCCGCAGCAGCTTCTGAGGGTCGTCAGCAACAGATGTCCTACACAGACGACACCTACACAGACATCGTTCCCCTTAAGCCGGCACTCAGTGAGTTGGTACAAGCTCAAACGTTGTTCAACTATTCAGCATATGATTCAGTTTGCCTTGAAGATGAGGAATTTCTTTGGTCATGGTTTTTTCCACTCCCTCAAAATTCAAACACAGCAGCATTAAGACGTTTGGATCCTTCACCAGAAACCACATCTAGGCGGAGCACTGAGATACTGGTACCCAAGAGGAACACAGAAGCTGCAAGGAAATAAAGCAAAAGTGTTCGCAGCAATCCTTCCAAACAGGAATGAAAGACATGGCAGGGGATCTTCTGATAAGAATATTGGAGCATACGGTGATTGGGAATCAGAATCTAAAATTGCATTGCCTCACATAGAGAAGCCCCTGGTGCAGAAAAGTCTCTGTCTTATCTTTCTGCCCCAAAGCAGTGAATAAACGCATTTTTCGACCTTTCTCTAAAGTTGAGATGCTTGTGTGAGAGATACCCTCCCTACCTTCCAAGGAAAGCAGACATCTCTCTGAAGACATGGGGTTAGTGAGCAGGCTTTGAGAACCTTAAGTGAGTGAGGCTCAGAAGATTGATTTTATTCAGTCAATCAAGTTGGTTCCAAGAATCAAGAAAAAAAAATCAGAGCCTACATTTCAGATAACCTTAAGAGATAGGAATTCAGTTGTCTTGAGTGAGATGGGGTGCACTGGCAGAAAGGAAATATGGGCAGAAAGACTAAAAGAGAAGAAAATTAAAGGATTTCAGGAAGCTACTGGTGGTCACTGAGCTCTGAAGGCCTGGAGGATGTCTCTGGGAATTGGGGTTGAAAGCTCTAAGGGCTGACGGCAACTAGAAAAGGAAGGATTTAAATGGTGAGACTGATGGTCTGTTAGGTATCCTCTGGAGGCTTTGCAAAGCTGTGCTGGTAACATGGTCACTAGTGGAAAAGCAGATGTTAGCAGGGGACAATGTCCTTCCGTATGCTGCAAATATGTGTTGCTTTTATTGGTTGGTGAAAAAAGCTGCTTTGGCCTATGGCAGGGCAGAATATAGCTAGGCGGGAAAGCCAAACCAAATACAGGGAGAAAGGGAGACAGGGTTTCTCTGTGTAGCTTTGGATCCTGTCCTGGAACTCGCTTTTTAGACCAGGCTGGTCTCCAACTCATGGAGATCTGCCTGCCTCTGCCTCCTGAGTACTGGAATTAAAGGTGTGCACTACCACTTGGCTTATAATGTATAATTTACACAGGTTTTATGTATGAGTTAGAATATCAGATACTTTGCCTTTAAGCACCAAATACCTTGCCATGTAGATTTGACCCAACCCTATTTTTAGACTGTGAAACCGAAGTTCTGGTAGGCTAATTATCTGATCAAGCTGATATAATTAATAAGGGGGAAATTAGGGCTCTATATCTAACCTCATTGAATGGAAGAGTGCCTGTGATGAGGACCAATGAGCATACACTGAAGAACATTTAACTTTTGACAAGGAACTTAATCTTTCTTAGCTGGAAAAGGAAATTTCCTTAAAGATTTGTCAAAGTCTTCTGCCTGAAGGCAGCGAGAGAGTTTGCAGGGACTGGATGGCACATCATGAAGCATGGGCTCTTTAGAATTAAAATGCTCTTGTGCATTTTGTTGGATATTGTTTTAAAAATGAAATTTTCTATAGCCTTTTTCTACTCCCCAGTTAGGGGAGTTGTTGCTTATTGCTGAAAAGGAAGAGGTGTTAGAACGAACGAATTAGTTTTCTTACCAGTGTTAGAGAATAGATTCTGTTGATTCTTTTGTTTCACCCTCTCTGCCTCCACTCACAGGGGACAGACCTCCCTGGCTGTTCCACTATACCTGTTCCTTCAGGTCACCGTCATTCTCTTCGTCACTTGTTGATTGTCAACACCTACCTGCTGTTACACACTGCTTCCTGCCCCCGTGACAGTTGTTAGTCTAGCATTTTCTTTGCTTCAAATCCTTCCATTGCTAATTACCACAGCTCAGATAAAGAGGGAGCCCTATAAAATGTTTCAAAGCCTGTGTGGCCCTGGCCCTGGCCCTCTTCAGAGTCTGGCAAAGGTAATGGCATAACAGAGCATTTGGCACTGGCATCCTTCTTTGAGGTCTTGAAGACTGGACACATTAGTGGGCTACAAACTCCACACGATGGATGCTTGTTTCCCTTACATTTATTTATATATTTTTATTTATTTACATCTTGGCTTTTTCACACAGGGTATTGTTATATAGCATAGGTTGGCCTTGAACTTGTGTTCAGCATCCTCAGATCTGGGCTTCCTGGCTTATATCAGAATCCCAGCACCTTTCCCTGGCTTTTGAGTCACCAGGTTTGCACATCTTTATTTTATAGGGCTGATGCCGCTTTGGCTTGTTGTTCAACTTTGTGTACATCTTCACTGGATTGTCAAAGGGAGAAGACAGGACGTGTGAGCTGGATTTGTTCAGAGGAGAAATCCTCTCTGTGGTTTCACAGGCCGGTGGTAGATAGAAGTCTTTCTGTAAGCCTGTGAAAATAAGCAAGGTGATGGCTCCTGGGGAGTCAACTTTGTACGATCTTTCTGCCTTCCTTTTATTTTCTTCCCGACCTGCAGGGTACGCAGACTAGAGGGAGTCATATTCCAGAAACAAAGCAACATGAAGGCTTTGCTCATCTAAGACCTGGCTGTGTGCGTGTGTGCATTAAACTCCAGAGCTGAGTTATATAAACATCAATGTTATACATTTAGGTTATTCTATTTTATTTTGCAGCTTACAGCTAACTTGAACTCAAATCGTGAAATCCTCTCATTCTTTATGTGGAAATGTTTACAATCTGTACCTCCAAAGACGTTTACTTTGCTCCACGCTCAGACTATTTTCTGGTTTAACATCGCCAGCACATAAAGATGAACTGCACTAGGGATGGAAACCCAGGAAGACAAAGACAGGTGGCAAGAGGCGACTGCAATGAGGAATCATTTAACCAAACTTTACAGTCAACATGCTAGAAAATGCCACCTTTATTAATTCATTAATTAGACACCAGTCTTTAACGAAAAGCATCAAACACACTCACACTCTCGGGTTCATGCAGAGTTTCATGTAAAATCTGTTATACATGTTGGGGGTTTAGCTCAGTGATAGAGCGCTTGGTTAGGTCGTCAGCTCCAAGGTAGCAGAATGGTTGGATGGAAGGGTTGGATTGAGGGGTGGGAGAGACAAAAATCTGTTTTTCTCAAATCTCCCAATCTCACTCCTTCTCTGCCTAAATGTTTTTCTTTGTGCCCCATTTATTTTAGATTATTATCAGCTTTAATAATGAAAATATGTTGACTGGTTAAATTGAATATGCTATTCTTCCCATAGGGACTGCAGTGCCATAACTCAAAGAAGCCCCTCTAACGACGTCAGAGCAACGCAGGTCAGTATTGGGGCTTCAGTCTTCATGGGGCCCCTAAGTTATGATTCATAAGCAGTCATCTAGCAGGTTATGGAAAAGACACCCAGACCTTTGTTCAAATCTCTGTCTTATTTTAGGACTGTAACCTTGAGCAAGTGAAACTAAGAAAGGAAAAGGAAGGTCCTAGAGGACCAGAAAAACTGTGGTATTTTCCTGCCAGGTACGGAAGAATTAACTGCTACCACTGTAGTATAACTTAATGGAAGCAGGAAACCACAGAACCTTCTGGTGCTTCTGAGAGAACTGTCCCCACCCTATCTTCCTTCTCAACTTGTTTATGGCAGGCCCTTAAACTCTCCTCATGAAGTTGCCTGAACTATGCTATGAGGATTCAAATCCAGATTTTTAAATGCGTAAGGAATTGGAAATGACAACACATTCAATTTCCGTACTATGAGTGGAACAGGACCCAACATAGAGATTTGAAATATGGAGACCTGGTGCACAGACAAAAGGAAAACAATGTGGCTGAGGACATCGCACCATTTTCTGGTCTGAAGTATTTCTTCTGTCCATAACTTTGAGTCAATACAAAGATAAAGCTCTATAGCTCCCCGGAGTGATCGGGGATCCCGGAGAACAAAGACAACTGTGTGCACCGTGGACATGCAAGGATGAAGAGGAGACACATCAGCGTCTGTCCCATCAAACCACGTATTTGAATTTCTGCTGTCTACCAAATCATTTTGCTGCTTACTGCCAGAAAAGGGAGAGGCACTGCCAGAGAGTCCACACAGAAGAGCTTTGTAAAAGTATCTCAGGATGCCTCAGACAGGGCCCTGGGGCAGAACAAATAAATAAAGATTGGAAAGTACATTTGGTCCCATGGAGAAATACCAGCTCAGCAGGGACAAGACAAGAAACAGACCCAGGGCTCAAAGGAACCAATGCTCCCTGAACCGAGCTTCATAGATAGAAATTCCAGCAAAATACAAATAGACATACTTTGACTAAAGCCGTGATTTCTCTCTGGACTCTGCTTGCCATTGATTGACAGCACAGTGTGCTTGGTTGGGACTTAATTCTTGAGACCTAGTTTTCCTACAAGTTGGTGATTTTATTGATGCGCCCTTCTATGTGTTTCACCCAAGGACAAATCCTTCACAAATTAATACAGCAGGAAAAGCAAGCAACATAGATTAAAAAAAAAACTATCTCCTTTTTAACTAGATGAAGTTTATCTGGTGTAAGAAAGACATCATGAGTTTGATGTAATGAGTGGTCGCTTACATATCATTATAAAATTTAAAAACTGGGTAGGTGGCACATTAATTGCAAAGATAATTTTAAAAGCTTGAAATTATACCATACATATTTTTAGCTGAAAGCATTTCCTTCTAGAATTTTCCCATTGAGTTTGAGGGTGTAACCGATGTTCCAATTATAGTTGGTGCAATTTCATTTTCAATCATTCTGATTTAAGCATAGAAAAGTTTTCAGAGTTGAACCAGTGGTGGAAATCGAATCCCAATTCCTATTTAGTTAATAGTGCTTATGTTTTTCCTATAAGAACGCTATTGAAGTTCTTTGTCAGATAAAAGTGAGTGCTAATTATTGCACTCATAAGATTACTTGGATTTGTTTAAAGTTTTACAGAGCTGGATGAAAAAGTTCAGACATTCAGCTAATGATTGAAGGAGTAAAGATGAAGTTTACTTGAAGCTACCATTTATTTAAATTTTTTCCCCCGCAGAGGCCAGAAGACGGCTACAGAGCCTTTGGAACTGGAGTTGTGGATGGTTGAGACCCGCCATATGGGTGCTGGAAATCAAACCCTGGTGCTTAAAAGAGCAGCCACTGGTTTTAAACGTTGAGCCATTTCTCCAGACATGTAACTATTTAACTTCACTGTGTTTTAATAAAAATATTCTATGTCAGTTATAAGCTATGTTTTGTGATCACACATACATGTTAATAAACACCTCTATTTGATTTCACGATTATACTATTTAAAGTTTTGTTATTCTTACTTATTTTTGTCAGTCCGACAGGTGTGTGATGTCACTCACGATATTTTTGTTTGTTTCCTAAAATATTTATTCTTTTATTTCTGTTGGGTTTTGAAAACACGTTTAATTTTGTCCTGTCACTGCTCCTCCTTCGTCTGTTTGGACAGATGTTGCTGGCATGCCTTCCGGCCCCACTGCATCTTGCCTTGGTAATTCCTCAGCACCTCGCAGCCATCAAGGCTGTCCCGGTCTTTGGAATTTTGTGTTTGGCCTTAAACAGATAGTGTGCTTTCTAAAACATGGTTTTTGCTTGCAAATAATTTTGAAGAGTAAAGTGGTTTCTTTTATAAATTCTATATTCAAAACCACAGTTCCTACCTTAATATTATATTTTAAGCCCACTAGTATGCATGTGTGGATGAATTCAGAAAGGCATACGTAGATCACAGGCATCGCACATTTTCTTTTAATTCTGGGAATTTGGCAGTTATATAACCTGCTTCCAGCTATAAATTAAGTATTGCAAAACATTACTTTTATTTTCTATTTTAATGCGTGTGTTGTAGGTATGTGTTTTCATGGGCGTGTGCTCATATGCGTGCAAGTGTGTGTGCATATGAGTGCTTGTGTACAGGAGAAATGAAGTCAACAATGTCTTTGCTCAATAACTCTCTACTCATCTTTCTTTCCTTACCCAACTTTAAGAAGGCTGTCTTTTCTCATTGTTATTAGTTCTTTGAGAATGTCACGCAATATGTTTTGACCATATTCATTCTCCTCCCCCCTCGTTTCCCAACTCCAGCGCCCTTTCCCTACCCACCCCATTTTCTATCCTCTTTTCCTTGTTTTTAACCCACTGAGTTTTGGTTTATGATGCTCATACTGTTTGAGATGGCCTTCCATTGGAGCGTGCTGGACTTACTAGAGGCCACACGCTTAAAGAAAATTGACGCTCCGTCTCGCAGCAGCTGTGAGCTACAGTCAGCTCCTTGGCTGGTTGGGGATCGTCTCTCCTCTCCATGCTGGGGTTTTGTGTTGCTCAAGAAGGTCTTGGGCATGCTGTCACATGTCACAAATACAGTGCATTCTACCTCATTTTATTTTTGATGCAAGGTCTCTCACAGAACCTGAAGCTCACTAATTGGCTATTCTGGTGGACCTATGAACCCCAGAATCTTCCAGTCTCTGCCCCATGAACACAATGTACTACTTTTTACATGGGTGCTGAGCATCCAAAAGCAGACCTTCATGCTTGCTTAGTAAGCACTCCACTGACGGAGCACCTCCCTGTAAAAGGGTCTTGACGTTTGTTTCTATACATGTGAAAGCCAGAGAAGTGAAAAGGATTACCTTAACCACAACCATACATGATGAGAAACTCAACATCATTTCCTACCCATTTACCATTAATCATAGTCATTGGTACAATACTGGGTTTGAGTTTTTTGAAATACTGTTCTTATATTGTTTATGCCATAAGATCTTGTTTCAAACTGTTTTGACCAGAATTAATTTATGAAAAATGCAGAACAAAACCATCACTTAAACACCTAACAATCACTTAAACACTTACCTGCAATTTTACATTGTGACTATATATCTTCTATACAAAATATTATGTTTTATAGTGTATTATAAAACACAAAATTCTGATCTTACTTTATACTGTTTACTCCTAAATCTATGGTCTTTGCAGAGTTTACTTTTTCAAGTCATCTTTTGAGAAACTGTAAGAGGAGGAAATTCCTCCCTACTCACTGTGAGGCCAAATACCAAAAACCAAAACCAAAGGGGGAGGAAAGACGCAGACAGATAGTCGCTGTGAACTTAAACAAAAAGTCCCCTTGAAAATTGTTAATTGTTTATTTATTCAGAGGAACTACTCCTTAGCCCACATGTTCATGTTTCATAGTTCAGGAACAAAGGGCAGTGACATTCTTCTATGGGGCTCAAGCCGAAGAAATTCTTTACATTCTGAAGTCACTTTGTACTCGGATAGATACCGGCCTTCCTCATCTCTTTAAAAATCTTTCACAGAAGCATAGTTTCTGTAGAAATCTACTTATGCCTTCTCTCTTGGTCCAGCCATGCCAAACTTGAAGGAAGGCAGCGACTGCCAACATGGCAATGAATGTACACCACCAATCCCCGGACACTGAGCTGGAAGACCACATCTGCATCTTCACCAGTGTAGTAGCCACGGCAATAAATGTCCTCCACACCAATACCCTTCCTTTCCCATTGCCTTTAACACAAAATCATTAAGAAAAGCTTATCAGAGAAAAACAAAAAACAAATATTAAAAGATCATACACCATTATTAATTGGGATTCATTCCAAAGGCATCAGGTATTGTCTCATTGGATAGTAAAGAAACATAATACCGTATTTACCAAGAAAACACAAATCATATTCTCAGCAGATATAGAAAAATCTTCTGGCAAATTCAAATAATTCTTTTATGATATAATTAACTAGCATTAGAAGTTATCATAGACAATCTTAGGAGTGTGGTTATGTGGTTATGGAGTTCTTTGAAAACCAGTGTCAGGACTGGAGGGATAGCTCCTCCATTGCTTACTGCTCTTGCAGAGGGCCTGAGCTCTGTTCCTATCCCCTCTGTTGGTGGCTCACAACTATCCATATTTCCAGCTCTAGGGGATGCATAGCCCTTTCATGTCCCCTACCGGTATCCACACACATGTGTACACACACAAAGTAAACTAGAAATCTTTAAAAATAAATCACAAGCATTTCTCACACCATGCTATTTAAGAGAAAGTGATGATTTTAAGTATAAATGGAAAACACTGAATAAAAAAAGTAAAATCATTGCCGGAAATAGTGGTGGATGCTTTTCATCTTAGCACAGGTAAGAGGCAGGTAAATCTGAGTTCAATGCTAGTCTGATCTATGTAAGGAGTTCCAGTTCAGCCAGGGCTATATAATGAGGCCTGCCTCAAAAACAAAAATAAAGTTAAAAGTTACACGAAATTCTATCGCACAGTAAACAAGGTAGGAGCCTGAGAAAGGCTGCCGGCCATTCCCTACACCATAATTACTTGATAGGTTATTCTTTTAAAAAGTAGAAATAAGCCAGGCGGTGGTGGCACATGCCTTTAATTGGGAGGCAGAAGCAGTCGGATCTCTGTGCGTTTGAGGCCAGCCTGGTTTACAAGAGCTAGTTCCAGGACAAGCACCAAAGCTAGAGAGAAACTTTGGCTCAAAAAAAAGATAGAAATAAAACCGCTAACCACTTTATTCATAAGATTGTCCACACTAGTGTAAAACATCTAACCTCAAATGATTATATAAAAGCTACTAGAAGTAACTAGAAAATTTTGCTAGTGAATACAATATGGTCTATACAGAAGATTTTATTCTTTTATGTGCTAGAAAAATTTAAAATACTATTTGGAATATCATTGATAGAAAAATTTATTGAAATTTAGGCAAAACTTGCCTATTAGTGGTTGAACATTACTGAATCAAATTCTAAAAGAACTGAGTGCATGAAGCCTTAGACATACATAAGGCTCAAAAGACTCCATAGTCTTATGATGTCGGTTATCTCTATTTTAGTCTAGATATTTATTTAACTCCAACCAAATTCCTAAAAATCTATTATATAGTTACACTGTATTTGGTATTACAGAAAATGCATAGAAAAATGTGAGGAACATAAAATAATCCAATTTCAATAAAAGAGGGAAACAAGGTTGGACAATGTAACCTTTTTGATTCTACACTTACTAGAAAGAAAAACTGTAATTTACACAATATAGTAAAATATTGGAAGAAGAAAAGACTTATAGAAAGAAAAGATTTATGAGTTATACAAAATAGAGATATCGAAAATAGGTTCACAACTGTAAGACAAAATTGAGTTTAAACAAATGTCTCAAGGTAAGTTGATGACAAGAATATTTAGTTCAACAAATTCCAGAACTACACAGAGACTGAAGACATAGTACATCTTGAATAAAAAGGGCAGGACTGGGGGGAAGGGGGATAAAAACTTTGGCCTTTATATCACAACACACTTTGAAATTAGCTAAAAGTGAGTTATAGGCTTACCTGTAAAAGCTAAGACCATTAAAAATTCTGGAAGACATACTGGATTGCCTCATACAGCTTTAATACAAAGGGAGGCGCTTAGTCCTACCTCAATTTGACGTGCCATGCTTTGTGGACACTTATTGGAGGCCTGTCCCTTTCAGATCAGAAACAGAGGAGCAGTGGATGGCAGCGTGGGGGGTAGATGGTATGCAGGGAAGGGAACAGGAGGAGAGGAGAGAGGTAAAACTGCCATCAGGATTTAAAATAAATGGAGATTTTTTTATTAATAAAAAGTAATTAAGATAAAAATAGATGCAACTTGTGTCCTTTAAAAAAGTTCTGAAAAAAATTTTAATGCAGGAGAAAATCTTTTGACCTTAGGTTGAACAAAGGTATCTAACTGTATTTAAAAAACATCCACAGGGAACACAAGGAAAACAAATCAATTGAATTCTACTACAACTAAAGACTTTCGCTATTCTTCAAGGCTAGAAAGAAGCTACAAACATTGTATGACTTCTTCATGTGTGCTTGCACTTCTCTCTGGTAAATATTTAGGAGCTGCATTCTTGCATCTTATGCAGAGTACACTTTCAGTGTTGCAAGAGATTGCCAATCTGTCCCCAAAGTGGCTACATCGCCAGCAGTGACATGTGAAGGTCTAAGTTTCCCTCCCATGTCAGTGTGTAGCATAGTATTGGCAGGAATCACAAGAACGGACTGAAAGAAACCTCTTCAAAACACATGCCAGATAAAAGATAAAATGGAGATGAATACAGGAGCTTGAACTTCCTTAACATGAAGAGAAATAACTTAGTGGATAAAGGTTCTAAACATTTTTTCTCAAGATACATCAATCACAAATAAGCATGTGAAAAGATTAGTAATATCCTTAACTACATAGAGAATAAAATATCCTAAATGAAATAAGTTTCATGCTATCTGAATGACGAAAATAAGAATGGCAATATCAATTGTGAAGACACAAAGTAGAACGGCCACTTCAGAAAACAGACCAACTGGCTATTCTACACTAATAACTGTCTATCCTATGGGCCATCAATCCAGTTGCTAGCTGATCTTCAAAGGGAAGTGAAAGCTTTATTTACACACACAAAGGGTGTACATGGTGACTTTACCTCTGGCAGCCTGAACGAAGATGGGCTCATTAAAAGGTCCCATATAAAACAACACTCAGGAAGAGTGGGACCACATTACCAACATGAGCAAGCACGAGTCTCCACAGCATGGTGCTGGGTGAAGTACATACTGTGGGTTTTCACTTGAATAGCGTACTAAGGGCAGAACCAGACAGGCAAGTCATCACCTGAGACCACCGCTGAGAGGAAGGGGTGAATCACAACGCATAGGGACTGTTACAAAGTGACAAGAATGCTCTAGATTGAGAGAGTGGTTACAGAATTTATATTTGTCAACACTTGCTAAAATGTTTCTTTTTGATGTGGGCTATTATTGCATGTAAACTATGGCTGTTGTTTTTTAAGATGGCAAAATGCAGATATTTTTACACAAAGCAACCCTATGAACTAAGTCAGTATTACCTCAGTCAGGGCGTGAAAGGGCTTGACAAACTTCACAAAGAATCATAGCAATGGAGGCAGGCCCACGCCGGAAATAAACACAAACTAGCTCATTTATTACCTTTGAAGAAATGGCAGAGTCGTGTGATAATGCGATGTGTGAACAGCACTTTGCAAGCAAATTGAGATACAATAATTAGTCATAACACCCATCTTCTGCACATGAAATACTTGTGAACGAAGGTGGGGTCTGAACGAAGGTAGGTGCTGAAATTATTTTGGAAACGCTACATAATAATGGTGGACCGAGTTGGGGTCGGAGTGTAGCGACTGACTTAGGAAGTGGTCCCTTGATTTCAGTTTGAAGGCTTTGCCTGGGTCTGTGCAGCAAACCTGGCAACCCCCGAGGTGTCCTTTAGAGGACCGCTCTGTGAAGCACTTGATTCTCTCTGATAGTATTTGGAACCTTTGCTACTAAAAATGCCCCCCTCTTATCTCATTAGGTAGGGTAGACTCAGAAAGAAGTAAAAATGAGAGTAAGAGACGGAATGCCCAACTCTGGATATGACCGTCTTGGTTTTGCCCAGGCTTCCCACACCTAGCCTGGCAGCAAAGCCATGAATCTGGTTGGTCTTAGCGCCCAGAGCTCTTTCTTGGAGGAGTGTGTGGGGTCTCACCGCAGCAGCTGCGTTCCATCAGACCCCCAGCCACTCCCTCCTGCTTCCTCTCCCCGCTGCCTCTTGGAATTCCATCCTCGGAACTTTTAATGTCAAGTCTAACGTTTTCCTTCTCTGAGGAAAGTTTGAGTGTTTTACTCCTAATATAATTTTTTCATAGATTAATTGCTTCCTCTTTAATTATAAAAATTTCTCAGAAAGTCAAATGCACTGAGGGGTGCAAGGTCTTACCTCTGTTCTTTCCAGGGAATTCGGATTTCTAGAAAACAGAAGACTTCTTCCAAGAGCGCTCTCTGTTTGGGGAAGAAAGAGCTCAGTGCCTGGCCAGGAGGCAGGAGGCGGGGTTTTGGGGGGAGAATAAAAAGGAATTTCAAGTAATTGAACTTTGCAAAGCCCACAGTTAAACATAAAATTTTAAAATTAATTCATTATTATTGTATTTACATGGTATGCGTATGATGACAGAAGCCACCGAACTCGTGTGTGGTCAGAGAACAATCACAGCATCTCAAATGGGATCTGGGGACCAAACTCAAATGGGCAGGTTTGCATCCCAAGCACCTACACCCGCTCAGCCATCCCACAGGCCCTAGACAAAGCTAAAAAAATCCTCACAAAGCTTCTTTTGAAAATTATTCTTTCCTTTTTCAGTCGAAATTATAATAAGCCACATGACTACACTATGATATCCCTTTCAGAAACTAAGCACATGCATACCTGCTCCCAGAAGAATAGCTTCATAGCATAGTAACAAATACGCCCTCAGTTCTTTGACTGCAGTGAATTTTGGGGGTCTTTACTTGCTCTTAGTAGCAGGCAGTCTAGTGTTCTGCTCACACCCTAACTTGCTAACGTCTCTGGAAAGTGAGCTATAGGGCCCTTTCTCCACGCAAGAGCGGGAGCATGTGAATCAGAGAGGCCACATCTCACGCGCATGCGCTGTTTCATTTTAAAGTCCGGACAAACAGGGCACGTCCACGGCTGGGAAGCACGCCTCATTACCCTGCACACTGAAAGACACCCGAATCTGTCTTCCAAGGTTCATCTTTAAGCACTCATCGCTTTGAGCTCAGATGTCTAGCAGTGACCTCAGAAACCGCTTTCCTTTCTGGCAGCCGCGTGCATTCCAGAGGGGCCACGCTCTGTTCTCAGAACCAGCAGAGTTTCCCCTGCAAAGAGACACTCCCCTCAAAGCAATTTCTTGTCCTCATCTACACCTTTAGACTATTGGCTGGTTTTCTTATTAAGAAAGTGAAGCAAATGCTCCCAGGAATTTCTGGTAGAATAAAGACCTCTATAGGAAACCCCATCACACTAACGTATTAAAATATCTTATTTGGAAGTGACACAGTATGAGATAGATATAAACACAGATATGTACGTGCACATATATCTGTATACAAGGTGTATTACATACATGTGTGTTGGTGTGAGCAAATTGACACAGTAAAACTTGCCTATTATTTGAGTGCCTGTTTTGTGTCATTGATGAAGTACAGTTATCTATAAGGTATTGTTTCCCTCGCCAAGAAATCTGAGAATCAAAAAGAAATAAATAGCCAAATAAAGTACTGTATAGTAAACATCATGTCTATGTTATGTATAGAATGTAGATATTTATAATGAAACTCAGGGCTGAGTTTTAAGAGGCACACTTCAACAAAAGCATGTAGCTGTATGCCTATTTTACCATAAACACCCCACCCAATTGCCTTCTTCTGTGTTGGACTCCTGACATCTGTAGACTTGTTTGGGGCTCTTTGTATTTTCTTAAGTTTTAGTTATAATAGCAAATTACATTCAATGTAATTTAATTCTTCTGTCTTTATTCTGGGTATAGAAAAGAGCATATAGATAATTCTCAATGAGAATCTTTTAATAATAATTATAATACTGGAAGTGCTTGTACTTTGTTTATAGAGGTTTTGATTCAACTAAATTCTAACTAACTAAAATTTAGGCTATAATCAATGTGTTACATTTTATGAAGATCTCTCGTCAAGAGCCAGGCTTACCTCCACCTACAAAAATGGTGTCATGTGACTATGTGAAATAAACATTGAGGAAAAAAAAAGCAAGATCATTTTCTTCTTTTTCCATTCATATCATATCCCTGGTTTTATATAGTGTCAGCCACGGAGCCAAAGATAGATGGTACCAGCCCTAGCCATGCACTGACATCAGAGTTCCCCACAAATTTTGTCTGTTATTGTGCTGCCTGACACATTAAATTTTGACTAATACTAAATCTTTGGTATATTTTGAAAAGCATTTTAGTTACAAAGACATCGTTGTTTCTTGGAAATTTTCATTCTACTTTAATTTTTATTACAAACATTTGAGCAAAAACAAAGCAAGAACCAGTAGGAAAGATACTGGAGAACTTTACCTTATAAGAATCTTTATCTATTTTTTTGTAGCTAAGTATTACTGGTCTTGGCTATTAGGTTTTCTTATGGCTCTACATTTCATCGGATGCTGAGATGCCCAAAAATATTGTGGAAGGCATTGTCCTCTGTCAATCTGTATGCAGTCACTCATTATTCTCCAACCAGCCCACAGACAGACCTGCATGTCAACACAGCAGAGCCTAAGTGGTGTAAAAACATAGTCTCCATTGACTCTGTAACACTACCCTCCCTGGTAGAGGTCAGGAAGGACCTAGGCATAGATCTGTGGGCTTGAATCTCTCTGCAATCCTTAGCAATGCTGAGGCCAATAACCATTTCAGAGAATAGAGACAAAGGCCCATTGCCTCTTGTGGATCACTGGAAATTTGAACACGATGGGCACCTATTTCACAAGAGGAAGAGTTTGGGGGCAATGAGAAGTGTATTAGTGTCAACAGTATTAATCCAATAACTAAGTCAAAATGGACAAGTGTAGACAGTTGGGAGCACATGTGTAGACAGTTGCTAGATAGAGCAAACCATCAGTGGACAAGAGAGTCTCAGGAAAAACACAGTGGTGGTATTTGGCCAACATGACGTCTCATCCTTTTACGTTTTCTCCTTTCTTCTAAGCAGGAGTAAACAAAAGCCATTTGCTCCTTGTTTTGGTGACCTCTGGTTTGACGGTGTGGGATCATATGTCAGGTAATACTAGTTCAGCCTTGCCTTTGTGAAAGGGCCATGGTTCAAAACCTCAGCAAAGTAGAACCCAGATGGAACTGCCTTATCGTAAGCACTAAGAAATACGGCTCGCGAGAAGAAAAAAAAAAAAAAAAAAAACGAGTTACAACATTTGATGGAATTTATTTTTGCTCATCCTCTTGAAGCACATGTATTTCATTAATACTGAGAATTGTAGCTGCGTCAGGTTCACAGCTGAGAGCAGTTTGGTTCAAACCAGAATCTGCAACAGCTGCAAAAACAAGGAAGCATCCAGTCTGTCTCCAGGAGAGGATTAGAAGCACACTGACAGCAAGTCTGCCGCATGCAAGCTGCCCCAGGTTGATCATGTCAGAATCAAGTCCCTGTGTCTTCACATGAGCGGGTTGTTTTTTCCCCATAAGCCTCTAGTGTGGCCAGCTGAGAGTCAAAGCTGTGGGGATTTCCAGGGATCAAGGAGGACGAGCGGGGCATTCTCCTGCTAGAACAGTTCCTCTGTTCAGTAGCCTCTGCCCTTCCTGCGCTGCTTCCTGCCTCCTCAGTCCCAGGCCAAAAAAAAAAAAAAAGACTCCAAGGAGAAACTGTCTAGGCCTTGTTTCCAACAACACAGGGTTTCTCTCCAAGACTGCCGTGGGCTCTTCACAGGCCCCTACTGCCAAATCATAACCCCCAGATAAGTATTTTTTGAAGAGATTTATTTGATTATTTTTAATTATGTGTATGTGGTGATGGAGGAGCTATGTGCACGTGAGTCCGGTGTGTGCCACAGAGCCTGAAGGTATTGGATCTTGCCCGAGTAGGGATTACAGGCAGTTGTGAGTCACCTGACCTGGAAGCTGGAAATAGAACTTGGGTCCTCCTCAAGAGCAGAGCCGGCTCTTTAGCATGGAGATAACTCCTTTTTAAATGCTTCTGAATCCATAATCACAGCAAGAAATCCGCGTTCATCCAGATCCCACATGAACACATGTATAAACAGTCATTTATTTATGCATCATTATGGCTGGGGTAAATATTTCTGAGAAAAACCCTAATTATGCGCCTCGCACTCCAATAGTCTCAACCTCATTCATTCTGTTTAATCTTAATGGGACAAGAGCTCACCAGCCCGACTTCAGGACACCAAACAGATCATGACCCACTACCATGATCTGTTTGTAAACCATTACCAATGTTCAGGACTCCTCTCCCGCTGTCCTTCACACTCACCTGAGAGTGCTCACAAAACAAGATCCCAGGGCTGAGAAGAGAAAGGAAGACTCAGGATTGGCTGTCTCTAAAGAGAGATAGCTGCCAGGTTTGGGCTGTATGACTTTCAGTGAGTTATCGGCCCATTCCACGGCTCGGTCGGTTTCTCCATCTATTGAGTGATGGTAATCATGACCTCTTCACGCAGGGTCACTTTGTATGTGAAATGACAGACGTTTCCCCAGCTAAGCATTTGCCGAAGTCTGAAGCTTGGTAGAAGACATTGGCGCTTGACTCTGAGCTGTTTCTGTACTCGGCTTCTGTGGTTTGTGATGTCTAACAGGGATTTCTTCACATGTCCTAATCTGCCTCCGACGTTGTCCCTTGCCAGAGTTAACCGAAGTGGATGAGAACTCATTAAGGACTCACTGGCTGCTGAACTGGAGTCAAGTAAACAAGAGAGCTAATGAGGTTGCTGGGGTTTAACCTCAGTTTGCCCCCCACGAAAGGTAATAATGAGGTGTCTAGGTTTTAACATGCTCTTGGCCTTGACCACTGTCTATGTTAATTTTATAAGCAGGTGAGAACCTGTTTAGAAAAGACCATTAAAATATCAAATCATAAGCCTGCTTGAGGTTCTTTGGTTAAGGATGGTGAGTGAAAGACGTGTCAGGAAGGCCGGACAGGGTTAGTTGAAAAACCTTATAACAATCTTATACAGCATCCTATGCTCATTTTCCTGAAGAACTACTATAGGCTACAATTCCCAGTGTTTAAGTTGGGGTTGAACCTTCTCTGCGTAAATTATTAACAATGTAATGCGATAATATCCTAAATCGCTATGTCTTCAATTCAATCACTTAGCCAGCTAATACCAAGTACTGTGCTTAGTTAAATATTTTGGGTATAGTAAGAAAATGCAAACTGTGGCATCTTCCCTACACTGGAGTTGGCTTGGGGGAAACATTTTTAAGACACTGCATTCCCAGAAAAGTCCAACGTATAGTGATACAACAGATCAAGAAGCCATAGGCCCTGAAAGAAGAGTTACTTCAAGAGCATGAGGCACAGAACATGGAAGACCACCCGAGGAGATATGGGACACAGTCTGTGGGGACCACCTAGGGAGACACCCTGAACAACTAGAGGCCCATGAAGAAACAAAGCCTTTCTGGACGCAAGGTAAGCAAGCAGACGTAGGATTGGATGCTTTGTGTGGGGCTGGTTATTAAGGACAGTGCTGTTCTTTACTGTCAAAACTCAGCTCAAGCAATCTGATAAAAGGCCGTGTTTGGGTATGTGTGAACTTGTCAGTGAGGTTAAAAGGTTCACTCAGAGCAAGGTCTTTACTATTTCTAGGCCCTGGCAGGGGCAGTCCCTCCTCAGTCAGTAAAAGCCCAGGCATCAAAACCCAGAAAAATGACAGAAATGGGCTAATACAGAAACAACTATTAATTCCACAGTTTCCCACGAACATATATATCAGTGACAGAAGAATGAAAAGATATACAAAGATGGCTCTCAACCTTGAGGAGATGCTGACATCACCTGTGGACTCCAAGGGTCTCGGGTGCTGGGTTAATTTGTGTAGGATTGAAGGCTGGGTATCGTGAGTTTTAGGCTCTCTCTGGGTGATTCTGAACTATAACCCAGGTTACTATCCACTGACACAGTGTGGGGATAAATGGGATGCATCTGAGCAGACATTTTTGAAACCTGGACACGCTAATGCTGGTCCATTTGTATTAATAGCAGCTCATTTGCAGGAAGATGGAAGGAAGAGCGGAGATAGAAGACAGTGGAGAATGATGGTCCTAAGATTTATTGCATGAGTTATTTCTCAGACCGATTTCACATACTTCAAATAGACAAATCTTCTTCCTGGAACTTCAAAATTATGACAGGATCATTTGTGTTTTACTAAAAATGAAATCGAACCTCAGAAAAGGCAAATGACATGCTTAATCAATCTACAATCTACAGCTAATATGTTAGTAAATCCATGTCCTCAAAACTAGAATCTACAGACTCTGAAAAGAAATAAAAACCACAGTGTCTCCTCCAAATAAACAACACTTTCTCTGATAAACCAAACATAACGTTTTCCTTTTGCATGCAAATTCAACTCTTGTTGACTAAATACTAGTTGAATATTTTTGCAGAGAAATCTGTGGCGCCCAACAGAGTTGACATTTATACTCTGTTCCCTTCCAACGCCAGAGTTTCTGGTGGGATTTTTGCCCAGTCCCCACTCCGTGCATTTATGGCTAATCTAGGAACAATAGGAGAGGGTGTATGACTTGAGATTTGTCTTAGTTTGGTTTTGTTGTTGTTGTTGTTGTTGCTGTGATCAATGCCATGACCATAAGCAACTTGGGGAGGAAAGTGCTTATTTCAGCTTTCGATTGGAGTCCGACAAGAATGGAAGTCAGGGCAGGAAGCTCGGAGGCAGAAATTGAAGGACTTGGCCGAGGCCAAGGAGAGACACTGCTGACTGGCTTGATCCCTATGGCTCATTTGGTCTGCTCTATTATACCACCCAGGATCCGGTGGCCAGAGGTGCCACCTGCCCCAGTAGCCTGGGCCTTCCCACACCAATTGTTGATCAAGAAAATGTGCTGTAAACTTTCCCCTGGGCCAACTTGATGGAGGCAATTTCTCAATTGGAGGTTCCCTGTTCCCGGATAACTCCAGTCAAGCTGACAAAAACTAACCAGCTATCGAGATTCATGTACTTTCTTTTGTAATGGTTAGTATGAAAGAGGATTGCCTGACCTAACCTGTGTCAATCAGAACAGCTCCATGGGCATTTCCAAGGCTAATGCTGAGAGCACATAGCGTCTCTGCTGTGTAGACTGTAGCTTTTCTGGGATCCTGTCTAAGGCATGAGAGAGTGGGGCCGACAGGAAAAGGGATATAAATATGAAACCGAGAGATGAACAAGCTGATATCATTGTTTAAATGTCTGGATTTAGTCAAGCTTAAATGCAAACATTTCCATCCATGGATTCTGCAATTGTATGGGCCAATAAATTTTGCTTTTACTTAAGCTGTTTTGAATTGAGTTTCTTTCTCTTGCGACTCTCCCTTATGCGTTCAGATGTTTCCAAAAAGGACACATCGTTTAGGGTCCCAGCCTATTCAGTTTAGTTTATTCTTGAGCCTATTTATTCAGAGTTGGTTCAAGAATATGGACTAGGATATAAATTTTGCTTTACCTTATTTTTTGCATAGAATAATTACACTAAATAATGGGTTTAATTATGCCACGTTCTACGTGTATATCGTGTTTTGATAACACTCACCTCTCATTACTGTCTTGCCCCTATCCTCTTGCTGATTATTTTCCTTGCCCCAACCCACCTTCCTTCTACTTTCCTCTTTTCTTTAATCAGTGAGTTTAAGTAGGAAACATACAGGAACATGTATGCATAAGAGATCATCTATAGAAGGATGGGTAGGCAACCCCTTCAGTGGCTACAACTCTAAGGAAAATGTTTCTTCTTTTCTGAACAATGGTTGGTTGCCTGTAGATCTTCAGGGATAGCTGGACCTCATGAGCCCGACCCCTTTCCAGGAAGGAATGTTGACAGACCCAGCTCGCTTGCAGATAACCACAGCTGCTCAGTGTTCAAAAGGATGAACGCCATGCCATGCCCAGAAGATAGTTCACAACGTCCCAACTCTTCCTCTGGCCCTTACGCCTTTTCCACTCCCTCTTCTGCCATGTTCCCTAAACGTCAGAGACAGTCGTGTAGTTACTTCATTCAGAACCAAGTGTCCAACCGTCACTTATTCACAACTATGCGTCTCTTCTGTAACTGTAGCCCACCGAAAGGAGCAGCTCTTCTGGCAAAACTGGAGACACCACACAAGCATAGTTGAAGGTGATTTGACAGGCATATCACATCCATTCATAAAAACAGTACCAGGAGCTTCCCCCTGGTGCAGACGACCTGCCCCGCCATAGCATTTTTACAACGCATCACCTCTGTCCCAGAGAATAGGCTTCAGCTCCAACCAGAAAGCAGCTGCCCACTGGATACCAGTCAAGCCACTATTGCACCAGTGAGGACATCTTGCTGGGCAGGTAGTGTCGTTTACAGGGTTCACGGCTGAGTAAGACTGTTGATGACAGTTTTTCCCTTAGCACATTCCAACACAAGCTAGCCAGCAGGATGGAAGCTTCTCTCATTGTTCCAGCTTTATTTCTCCACGTCCTACAGATTTCTCTCTGTCAAAGTATGTGGTATTTTCAGTAATTCACCTCTTTCATTTGAGCAGATTCTCCAGATTGAAATTTGAAAAGGTTTATGATATTTAACAATTCTTAGAGAAGACCGAGATCCCAGTGACTGCGAGACCAGTCACAATGGATGACTCATGTACAAGGAGGCTGCAAAGGCAGGAAGAACGCATAGCTACTCTCAAAAGCTCAGTGTCCACGAGGAAAATATGGGAGAGCCTGGGCCAGAAGACAATTGTATTAGTAACTTTTACTGTCGATTTTAGCTTATGTTCTAGGGGACACAATCCTTCGTGACAATGGAAACATGGCAGCTTGTGATCATGTCGCATCTGCAGCCGAGAGGCAGGGGGATAATAAAGGCCTATGCTCACCTTACATTTTTCTTTTCCTTATCAGTTCTGTCGGACAGTCCAGCCCAAGAAAGTTAATGTTCATACTTAGCGTGGGTCTTCCATCCTCAATTTTCCTCATCTAGATAAATCCCTGACAAACACTTCTGGAGATTTGTTCCCATAGTGATTATAAACCTTGTCAAACTGACAGCTCAGATCAACTGTCAAGCCCCAGACCCCTTGCCACCTTCCACTCCTTACTGCCATGTACACATGGCCAACTCAACTAAATGTAAATTGCACTTAGTCTGAACTCACAAAAGTCCACATAGTGGTTGCTGCTGCTGGGTTTTAAATCATCCCAAACTTTAAAATCCAAGTCTCACCTGGGACACAAGGCAACCTCTTAAGTGTGAGAGCCTGTAAAATAAACAACTCACACGGTTACAGTACCTGGTAGCAAAGAGTGCACACGCCCATTCCAAGAGGAAGGAACGGTGGCAAAGCAAGGAAAGAGCGCATCAAAGGAAGATCAAGCCCCAGCAAGGAAAACACCAACCAAATCCTATAGCTCAGTGTCTGACATTCGGGGCTCATAATGAAATCATCTGGATTCCAATGGGGGTGAGTAGCACTGCCCTCCAGCTCTGTCCCTGTCAACACACACAGCCTCTCTCTTGAGCTGATTCCAACCCATGCCTACCGCTTCTCTGTTGAAAATCCCACAGTTCTGGCATCTCCACATCCTGCGCTCTCCATTCAACTCGGGCTTCACCATGGTCTCAGGAACCAGCCTGCCTCAGTGTCTTTTTATGGGGACTCTCACCCACATATTCAGCAGCTCTCCATGGTCCAAGACACGCAGGAATCCACCATTGTTGCTTCTTTAATACCTGTCAAAGCGGCACCACACGAAAGTATGCTAATTTCTGCTGCTAGCTGAGATGGAGCCTTGTCTCCTTGAACCACAGTTCAAGTTACAACTGATGTGTGCTTGCCCTGGAGAAGCATTTCCCCAAACAGTTGCTTTCCTTGACCAGAGTACCCCTTCAGTGACATTCTCAACTTAGCGTCCCTCTTTCTGGTGAACTTACAAATTGCAGCCTTTGGGAAGTTGATTCTTTCCCTTAAAAAGCCTGTGACCCAATGCCGAACATGATGATTCTCTTTCAGAATTACAGCCTTAGAAGAACTTTTAAATCTCTCAAGCTCTTTTCTTCAACAAATCACATACTTTTCCTATCTCTTTGGCCCTGTGTTGCTTGTTTCCAGTGTAGACCTGGATAGAGTGGTGACCGATAACCATGCCACAGCTCGAATGCAAGCCTGCTTTGAAAGTTTTCCAGCAGAAACACTAGTCTGATACTTTGAACTTCAGCCTCACTTAGGTTCTTAGAATATGAGCAAAATGCAGTCAGATTCTTAGCCATCCGCTGAGCCATCGCTCCAGCCCTAGAGAACACTTTTTTCTTAAGAACACATGTCTTGAAGAACTGGAGGATTTAGCAACAAATTTTTAATTGCGAGAGAAAATTCCACGTAACATGCTTTAGTAACTGTAATAGTCCATGATAGATCAACAGAAGTAGAATTTAATGCAGCATAGAGTAATCTACTAATCTTTACCCCTTGCTCCATATTACTGTAAGTTAAACATTTTTATCCTTTAAAAATGAAAATATATAGATTTATTAAAATATGTATCACTAATGATTTAGTCTGCTATGGCTGTTACCCTTAGGGGGTGGTACTTTTTAGATAAATCAGTCCTTATTTTGAACGATAGAGGTCAGGGAGTGGCCTAACATAAATTAGGGAAATTCAGAGTAGAATTCTTAGATAGAAGTGACATCTAAATTGGGTGATAATAGTGTGTACCTTTAATCACAGCACTTGGGAGACAGAGGCAGGTAGATCTCTGAGTTCGAGGTCAGCCTGGTCTACAGAGTTCCAAACAGCCAGGACTACACAAAGAGACTCTGTGTCTCTAAACCAACAAATCAAAAAAATGTCACATCTAAACTAAAATTTTTCTAAGGAGTAAAAGAAGGCAGAAGGTTCCAGACTGAGGAAAGGCATGATATGTACAGTGACCTGAAGACAGATGAAGGAAATGAGAGCAGGAACTTGTGGAATTAGGAGGAACAGGGTGTGAACTTAACTCCGTAGGAAAGGTGGCTCCATGATGCCACATGCATCTGCTTGTACCAGCCATGGCCCCTGCAGGTAACCCAGACACCTCCACGGAGGTCACTTAGTTTGTGTCATCATGTTACATTATTTTCCATAAAAGTTCCTTCTCTCCTCAATGAGCATAAAGGTTGTCCACTCATTTGGGAGCTCTAGAAAAAGGAGTGAACCAATGTGTTCCCAATAACAACTCAAGATGCGTCAAGTCACCTGGGAATAGAAATCCATTCCACCTGCTGGTAGCCACTCTCTCTCACTGTGACCAAATCCCTGACAAGAGACAGCTCAAAGGAGGAATGATTTGTTTGACTCACTACCTGAAAGAGCACAGTCCATCCAAGTGGGGGAGACACAGCAGAATTCAAGACAGAAGCATGCGTCTAAGATTCCTCAGCAGACAAGGAAACAGACTCTGGGTCAGAACTGGAACTAGGCTGCAACCCCTAAAACTCACCCCTAGGAACCCACTTCCCTCACTGAGACACTAACCTCTAAACATCCCACAGCCGCTGAAAAACTGTATTAACAATTAAGGACCAAGTACTGAAACCCCCGAGTCTATGGTAGGGCATTCCACATCCAAACCATAATAATGGCCAGTTTAACCGACCATAAAATATTCACAGATAGAGTTTTAGATTTTGTATTACAAGTCATCTTTAAGAAACTATCACTTAATTTTTCCTCTTGAGTTTCATTTATGGAGTCATACAAAACATTCCAGACTGATGCATCAGAATCTTTACCTTCATCCCCTCTTAGACTCTGGTTATTCAGAGAGTCGTGTAATTCATAACTCTCTTGGATGTTAACAACTGCACATAACCAATCATGCAGATTGTTCTTTATGTGTTCTTTGGAGATATTTCGAATACCCCTTAGAAAAGAAGGCCCTGGAAGGTAAACCAATCTTGCTCTTTTGGTTTTGGTTGTGAGCCTAATCTTTGGTGGTGGAGCCATCGCTACAGGATTCTCTTCCATCTTTTTTTTTTTTCCAATTTTTTGAGACAGAGTTTTTCTGTGTAGCTTTGGTGCCTGTCCTGGAACTAGCTCTGTTAGACCAGGCTGGCCTTGAACTCACAGAGATTCTCCTGCCTCTGCCTCCCGAATGCTGGGATTAAAGGCGTGCGCCACCACCGCCTGGCCATCTCTCTTCCATCTTTAAATGGCCTCAACCTTCCCCATCTCCACCAAAGTCCCAGCTTTTTCATTTACATTGATTCTCTCCTGGAGATATTGCTGGAAATTGGCAGCAACCACAATTTCATCTTCTACAGGGTGAGAACAGAATCAAGGGTAAAATTCAAAACCTGTTCTTGTTTTCTTCATCCTTCACCACTCCAAGCCTTTTCATGGGCACAATGCTGAAAGCAGAAACAGAAAGTTCTAGCACTTAATTTTTGATGACACAGGTAATATTCACTTTAAACAGACAGGTTATTACAAGATCCCCCCTTTTTAATTGTATGTAAGTGTGTATAAACATAAAAGGGAGTCTATACTTGTTCATGTTTCAAAACAAGAAATCACAAAAGATTGAGTCAAGAGTCAGATATGCTGTACCTTAAAACAGGTTTTCAAAAGTACCAAACCATTCCATTCTTACAACAAATTGGGAGAAGTAGATGTTTTTAAAAGAAAACGTTGATTGTCATCTTAAAATAAGCTAATGAATATTTTACTTTTCAATTTTAATTAACTTACTTATATCAGTACAATCCATCTAGGTTCTTTGGATTTTTTAATTTTCAACAATATAAAGGGCCCAAGGACAGAAAGAGTCGGAATGAATTGCTACAGCGTGCCACTGTGTCTTAGTGTGCCCTGTCCCCTCCCTCTCCCTCCTGCTTCTAATCTCTGATTGGTGGACTCAGTGCTCTCAGTTAATGTGGAGTTGTCTCTCCACTTCCATGTCCTCGCTTGCTCCAATTGCCCATTGTAATAAGCCGGAATAACACACTGCCTGTCCCTTTATGTCACGCTTCAGCCGTAAGACTAGTTTCATTATATACTGAATCCTCATTTCCCATTGACAAAGTGTCTGGAGTAACAGTTGTAATTACAACTCAAGAGAACCATGCAAGGATCAATAAGGAACAGGCTCCAGCTCACAAATCTATCTGTCTGTTAGCCAAGTATTCGATAAAAGCAGATTGGCTGGGCTGGCTTCTCCGCATTGGGAGCAGGGAAGCTCTGGGGATCTTAAAGTGAACAAAGTTATGTTGCATTCCATATCTCTGAACTAAATGTTTGCTGGAACAATTATTCCCTATCTTGTGAAGTTATTTCCGGCTGTGTGGTTGACATCTTGGTCTTCGTTGAGTGCTGTCTCCAGACTGCCCCCCCTCTGAGGTCCATAAGGAAACCCTTCTCGATCTTTCACTGGGATCATGTTTTTAACAAACGGCTGCTGGAAAGAAATGCAGACGTAAGTGTCCATCCGACACTTTTCGCAAAGCTTTGGGATCCTCTGCAGGAGTGGTGTGATCACGGAATCCAGGGGCCCTGGGAGCAAAGGGCACAGCAGAAGCAAGCTCTTGGTTTTTAGGGGCTCAGGCATCAGTTACACACATAGGGACCCCAGGGATTGCCATTTTAGAAGGATAAAACCCTCCCTGGAGCTGAAGAGAGATCATCCCATTGTCGTCTACTTTAAATTGAGTAATTTTATACCATGTTATAGATACTATCTAGAGGAGAGTAATCTTTTCAAGTCAAAACCCCAGCTTCTGCTAAATTTTGAATTTAAGAAAGCCTTTCTCGTCATTCTTAAACTATGTTTTTTTCCAATGGCTACTTATTTCAGATTGAATTAAGTCAAGCTTAGTAGAAAAGGATTTTTATGTCTGTTCTTATTTGCATTCGCTTGTCAAAAATCCCTTTAATGCCATTTATATGATAATCTTCCAAAAATTCTTTTATGTTTGACTTATTTGTAAAAGTGATATATGTGTATCAATGTTTTATACTAATTTTACATTTTTTCAGCCCATTTAAAAAATATTTTTTTCTCTAGTTAATCCTTTAACAGCTGGGGGGAAAATGTGTTCTCAATTCCATGTGAAGTACATGAGCGCCCTCTGTCGTCCAACTCAGGGTAAAACAACATAGTGGTCAAATGTTTATCTAGTGACAAGAAATGAAAAGGGCCATATCTAATGATGATAGAAGGGAAAATAATTGTCTTCCATTTCTGAAAATATATCATATATTTTATTAAGAGAAAGGGTATTTACTGAAAGAAAATCTCAGTGTGAAGAGAACTTCTAGTTTGTGGGTGGAGTCTCAGTGGGTAGGCACACTGAATTCAAACAGACCTAAGGGTTAGAATGAGCTTCCGTTATCTTCTCAAAATCCCTTAATGCTGCTATGAACATAGTTGAGCAAATGTTCTTGTAGTATGATTGGGCATCTCTTGGGTAGATTCCCAAGAGTGGAATTGCTGGGTCCTGGGGTAGGTTGATACCGAATTTCCTGAGAAACCGCCACACTGCTTTCCAAAGTGGTTGCACAAGTGTGCATTCCTACCAGCAATGGATGAGAGTACCCCTTACCCTACAACATCTCCAGCAAAGGCTATCATTGGTGTTTTTGATTTTAGCCAATCTGACAGGTGTAAGATGGTATCTCAAAGTTGTTTTGATTTTCATTTCCCTGATAGCTAAGGAGGTTGAGCATGACCATAAGTGTCTTTTGGCCATTTGGATTTCTTCTGTTGAGAATTCTCTGTTCAGTTCAGAGCCCCATTTTTTAAATGGGTTAATTAGCATTTTGAAGTCTAGTCTCTTGAGTTCCTTATATATTTTAGAGATCAGACCTTTGTCTGTTGCAGGGTTGGTGAAGATCTTTTCCCAGTCAGTGGGATGCCTTTATGTCAGAACCTGGAAACAACCTAGATGCCCTTCAGTGGAAGAATGGATGAAGAAACTGTAGAATATATATACATATTAGAGTACTACTCAGCGGTAAAAAACAATGACATCTTGAATTTTGCATGCAAATGGATGGAAATAGAAAGCACCATTCTGAGTGAGGTAACCCAGACCGAAAAAGATGAACATGGGATGTACTCACTCATAATCGGTTTTTAGCCATAAATAAAGGACATCGAGCCTATAATTCGTGATCTTTGAGAAGACAATAAGAAGGTGAAACCAAAGAAAAGCATATAATTATTCTCCTGGATTTTGGAAGCAGACAAGTTTGCAGGGCAAAAATTGGGAACTTAGGGTGGGGTGGGTTGGGGGCAAGGGGAGATGGGGAGAGCAAAGCATGAAGGGGAGAATAGGGAGAGCTTGGGGGAATGGGACGCTTGGGATATAGGAATGGTGGATATGGGAGCAGGGAGGCATATATCCTAATTAAGGGAGCCATCATAGAATTATTAATAGACTTGACTCTAGAGGGGTTCCCAGGTATCCAGTGAGATGCCCCCAGCTAGTTCCATGGGCAGCTGAGGAGAGGGAGTCGGAAAAGGCCAGATCCTATAGCCATACTGATGATTATCTTGCATATCTCCATAGAACCTTCATCTGGCAATGGATGGAGCTAGAGACAGAGCCCCACATTGGAGCAACGGACTGAGTTCCCAAGGTCCTGACGAGAACAGAAGCAGGAGGGAGAACATGAGAAAGAATGTCAGGACCGTGAGGGAATCTTCATCTGGCGATGGATGGAGATAAAAGACAAAGCCACACATTGGTGCACCGAACTGAGCGCCCAAGGTCCAAATGAGGAGCAGAAGGAGGGAAAACATGAACAAGGAAGTCTGGACTGCGAGGAGTGCTCCCACCCACTGAGATGGTGGAGCTGATCCATTCGGAGCTTACCAAGCCCAGCTGGACTGGGACTGAAAAAGCATGAGATAAAACCGGTCTCCAGGAACATGGCGGACAATGAGGGCTGCTGAGAAGCCAAGGACAATGACACGGGATTTGGACCCTACTACACATACTGGTTTTTTTTGGTGGGTGGGGGGGCTGGCCTGTTTGGATGCTCACCTTCCTAGTCCTGGATGGAGGGGGAAGGAACTTGGACTTCCCATAGGGCTGGGAACCCTTGCTGCTCTCTGGACAGGAGAGGGAGGGGGGGTAAAGGAGGGAGGGGGGTAAATGGGAGGCGGGGAGGAGGCAGAAATTTTTAATAAAAAAAATCAAAATCCCTTAAATATTTGCACCGTATGGAGATACCAATTTCTCTGATTTATGTCTAAAAATAGTAACACGCTGGCTTCCACTTCTAAAATAACTGAAATAAAAGCAACACAAACATGCCTGGTGTCAATATCTGTTGAAGTCAACATAGAATTTGCACAGACTGCACCACACAGTTTAAAGAAAATTTATTTCTTATTTCTGTATCTCTAATTATCTCCCTTGGGAAGCCACTGAACCAAACACTGTGTGCAGGTCTTCGTGCTTGGCATGAAAGATCAAGATGGTGCAGAGCTTCCCGGATCATGTCAGAAAGAATGCACCCACGGAGTCCAGAGTCCTTGCAGTGTCCCGAGAGAGGCGTGGAAGACTGCGCTGTGGCTTTGACTGCCTTCCGCAGAACTTCTAGGGGAAAAGGTTATTGCGTTCTGTGTCAGTGTTTCCTGGGGTCTCAGATGAGGCGGTTGTACTGTAAATCCTTCACATTCTATGGAAGATGCTTCCTTAAGGCATGAAGGGAAGTGTGTTCTTAGAAGGATTTGGGGGAAAGCACAGGACAGGTTTCTAAACCTAGGACTACTTCTTGCTCAGCTCCCCCACACACCCCACCAATGCTTTATACTCTTGCTAAGTGCTGTTCACTGAAGAATCTTAGTGCTGCAACCACTACCCATAGTCTGAGTTCCATCAGGGGACAGAAGTAACTTCGGAAGTCACCCAGTACTCCTCCATAGGTGGCTGGAGTTGTTTGCTAAGGTCACTCGCACACTGGCCATCTGGTGGTCATTTCCTTCTGAGATCTGCTGCTGCTGCTGCTGCTGCTGCTGCCACCGCGGCTGCAGTGGCTATTTGAATAACAGATTTCACCAAAACTCTGCCTAGCTGCCTAGTAACTGAATCCCTCACTACCAGAAGCGCCTCCCCCTTGCTATCGAGTAGAATGAGATTCTCGCCACTCCCCCGTGAGATAGAAGCTATTGCCATCTCCCCTTTACCCAGATTGTTGAGCTTCTCCTGTGTTATATAAGCAGCTTTATTAGATGGAGGTAGTTGAAATACAGACTGATCAATTGAATGTGAGGTTGATCCTGTCCTAACCTTTCTCACCATAAAAGCTCATATCTACTCTTCAAAGCTCTGTTTCTTAGTAAGATTGTTTCACATATTACCCCGGGTGTGAGAGAGTGTGTGTGCATGTGCCTGTGTGTGTGTTCCAAACATAACACCATTCTTAGCTTTTGTTACATTAAATTTCGAATGATTGTTTTTACTATTTATCTACTTGTATGTTTTCTCTCCAACAGAAGGTCATCAGTTGGTTCCTATGTGTTTTGTTTTGTTTTGTTTTTTGATTTGTGTTTTGCAGGAAATGACACTTAGCAAGGCAGTGATGAGTCATAAAAACAGCATTTTAAGTGGGTTATCTTGGAAGCTACCTTCAACTATCCATTCCTTCTGCTGACACTATCTACTGATCCTAGGTGCTAGGGGCACAGTGCGAGACAAATGAGGACAGCTACACGCACAGTTTTAGAACTAATGGATTGAATATGATGAGATTCCTAGACATAATTTTGACTAAAGCTCACTCGTGTTATAAAATATCAGCTTTTAGTACCATGGATTGGTATCTTGCTAATATATTTCTCATTGTTATTAGCAGAATAATTCAGAGCATAATTACAGTCTAAGAGGCTTCTGTAGAGCATCAAAGTACAAACAGAAGCCTCACAGAAGACAGAAGCAAATCACAAAGAGCTAGTAGGAGAAAGAATCAGAATTTTCTGAGTTTTGAATTTGGGTAACCAGCTAGTTTGAGTCACAAATTCAAGGTCTTTGGCAGATGTGGACTCATTAACAGCTAACAGTGAGCCAGGGTCCAGCTCTGTTTCATCCATAGAGTAGGAAAATATCTGCCACTGGCTGCTATTATTTGGGAAAGGTCTGACCTAATATCACTGCTTTCTGGATAGAGGTATTTTTCTGTTTGGTTTTTTTCCTCAAGAACTCTTATCAAGAAATTGTCTAGACCTGACACCATTAATCGGATGAAATTAAAGTAACCTCGGTTGTTTCGTCTCCCGAGGAATGAGGTCTGGAGAATGGCAGTTGGAGTGGTCTGAGGAGCAGCTATTTACCCAGACATGGGCTTTGCTTTTTCAAGTTAGCCCTTCTCGGTGGATAATGTTCAGCAAATTCAAATTGTAAAACATAACATTAAATAATAAAATACTCTGACAGCATGTGAGGGTGGGAAAGAACATTGCTACATTTCCCTAAAGATGTGTTTTTACAAGGAAAGGCGTATATCATACAATAAAGAACTATAATTCAACATTTCTTGGCTAGAGCAAGCAGCCAATTTTTTTTTGTATTGTTCCTGGAAGAAAATGACCTTTCTGAAATCTTCGCTTACTCCTTCCTGGCCAATCTTGGGACTTCATTCTTTTGGCAAGGGGCATGGTAGCATAGCCCCAGTCTCATGGAGGAAACCTTCAAGGGAAGTACAGAGACATGTTATTGCATAGAGCTCCAAGCTCTTCGCTCTCTCTCTTTCTCTTTCTCTCTCTCTCTCTCTCTCTCCCTCTCTCTCTCTCTCTCCCTCCCTCTCTCTCTCTCTCCCTCCCTCCCTCCCCCTCCCCCCCCTTCCCCTCCCCCCCCCCCCCCCCCCCCCTCCCCCTCTCTCTCTCTCTCCCTCTCTCTCTCTCTCTCTCTCTCTCTCTCTCTCTCTCTCTCTCTCTCTCTCCCTCCCTCTCTCTCTCTGATGAGATACATTGTCACCGCTCAATGCTTCCCTCTGGCTTTCAGCCTCCTGGTCACCTCCATCCTTTATCTGCCTTGTCTGGCCGTCCTCACAGCCCATGGTACCCATTGTAATAACATGTGAGCCAAAGTGAGCAATACTGGTTTTCACAGAGTATGTAATTCCATAGGCATTTTATGATAATTGAGCCATGATTCTTGTAAAGTGATCTTAAAATTGTATCTAGAAAGCAAATTATGGCATAATATTCCCCGAGGCTCTTAATAACATTGCCTATTTTTAGGAATTCTCCCATGTGCTCCAGCACTTTGTAACTCAACGGTCTTGACAAGGAAAATGACAAAAGAGGCAGAGATGCTTAAAACCTATTTTTAGTCTAAATGAGGGTTTATTACAAGCAGTATATCCCAGTCGTACACACTAGAGCATTCAACATCATCAGAGTGAAGTCAACAGATAGCACAATTGGACACAGCTAATTTTCCAAATACACGCTTCTCTGTGGTTTTCTCCTACTCAGCCCTTCCTCAACTAAGCCAGTAAGTGCCTCACCCTCTTGTGGGTAGGTCAGCACGCTTTGATTTGGGTGGGGATAGGTTGCCGAAGGGAAGTGCTCTTCAGGGTCTTGTCAAAATAGTGAAACGCAATCAATATACATTTGTTTCCATATAGCTAATAAAGGACCCTCTGCATACACACATCCTCCTCTGGACACTGGGAACCACATGTGTAGTATTTGATGACCTCCTCATGGACTCTGAATAACACATCGGTTAGAGAGGCTGGGTGGCCTGGGAGACGGCTCTGGTAACTCACTCCAATTCAGCTGATGAGAGAACGGGACATTTACTTTATTTTCTTCGTTCATCTTGTAACTTTTCTACCACCCGATGATCCCTTTCTTTCCTAATTCGTTTTCTGCTCAGCAGCTTATTAAGTTTGCCTCTTCCAACTAAACAGATCAAACAACTGTAGATGGTTGTCAGGAGGCAAAGCTAAATTATTGTGGAAGGAATAAAAACAAAGTAGCTCTAACCGAATCTATTGGGCTTTGGGGGAAACTAAAATATGCTCATTTTTCTTTCAAACAGGCTGACCTCGTTCTTCACCTTCTAGCATGACAGTAAACCGCATTTTTTCCCCCATCAACCATGTGGCAGTGTTTAGATAAGGCAAGGACAATCCTATTTTCTTCTCTTGAATAAAGACAAGCAAAACAGTATGTTTGTCAAGGCAGATATTTCTCTACCAAGATAGTCCCCAGCACGGCTCTACGTAAATGTTATTAAACTCCACACTAAACAGCCTGTGTGTGTGGGTACTGAGCCCAGAGGAGGCTGACGGCTAATGAATAAACATATACTCTGTTTCCACCAATGCTTATTTTTGCAAGGCTAGGCTGCTTGAGTACTTCTGGCAGAATGAACCATTTATTTTGTTTAAAAAACACATATGCTCATATGGAAACACACGTACACCGGGCAGAGTGTTTATTGAGTTTATAAATAGGTGGGCCTCTGATGATTTTGCCTGAAGCATGTCAAAAGACTCAGCCCCATTCACTTGAGGAAAGAAAGAAAAAAAAAGGAAAAGAAAAAGAAATGCTATTTTCACCTCTAGCCCCATACACACTTAGTGCTAGTGCCAGTTACCCATTCCAGGCCCTTCTTCCGAGTTCTTATCTCCCTCTCAAAACACATGGACTTGTGGACAGAAAAGTTCAAAGGGCTTTCTAAAGCACATGCAGTTTGGCCCTTATTTGGGAAGGAGACCAAGACAGTAGGTGTACCCAATATAGAATTTGGAGCTGAAACCTGTGTATGTGTGTGGTTTATTTCATATTTGTAAATTATAAAACATCTCCACTCCTAAATTGAGGACTTATTTTCTATTAATAACATGGTAAACTGAAGGATAGGATATGATTTTTTTCATTTCACTCCTAAGGAGTTTATTACACACCCTTCTAAATTTATCTCTGAGATTTTAGGCCTTTGGTAGCCAATGATTTGGTACTGAGCTCTGCCTACACTAAATGAGGAACACACTTTGTAATATAAATAGTGTAGAATGAACTAACAAAGTGAAAAAGTCTAGAAAACTATATATATTTCTATTATGTATACAATATAATATACAAAACAATATATAGTTTACTATTTCTATTATATTTTCTATTTCTATTATTTTGTATATATATGTGTGTATATTATATATAATAGAAATAGTAAACTATATTTTTTCATATAATGCAATATATAGCATATTTTTGTGTATAAATCTTTATACATTTAATTATATATAGATGCTTTAAATGCATATATTTATCTTTGCAAGAGATATATTTATTTAATATTATATTATATACATATGCAAAATGTGTGTAAGAATTTATATATGCAAATATGTGTTCACATATAATTAAACCACATCTGTGTTTATAAATATTTATGTGTATAAAATATATATACGTATATATTTCACACACACGTACACACACAAAGAAACATTTTCAAGGCTGCAGGCTACTTCTGACCATACCACAATGCCTCTGGTTTGCCAGAGTCAGAGGAATTGTTATGAATGGTTGAAGCTTATGTCATCAGCCAGGAACAATGAAGCATTTGGAGAGTGGACAGTCATGATGAGGTGGTCACTGTGATCATGCTAAGAAAAGAGTCCAGGGCATCCAGGTGCAGTGAAGGCTCTGTGGACTGTGTCTCTGGCTCATCTTTGCATTGCCACCCTGGCACTGGAACAGTGATTAACAACCCTTCAGCCTGAGATTTCAAGCCCTGGCATGAACTCTTTCAGACAAAGCTATCCTTCTCAGGAGTTTAGCGTGCTGTAATGACCTGGAAGAAGGCAGACTGCAAAGACAGGGAGATGCGGGCTCTCTGGGGAAGTGAGGTCATTAAAAATAATGAGCAACCTTCCACTTCCTCCTGCTTATTAACTTTCAGCAAAGGATGACCTGACTCTTACGGTTTTGACACAGTTGCCATCTTTATTAATATCCATCCCAAGATACCTAAGGATGTTTCCCCAACATGATCTGTAGTATTTGGAATCATGCTCCAAAACACCCAATATCTTTTCCTTTTCCATGTTTGCTTTGGACAGCTTGGAATCAGCCTTTTAATTAGTTGGCTCTAAGCTAAACAAAAATTTCTCATCCTCCTCATCTGTAAAACTTGCAAAGGCAGACTGCAAATATCCATCCCAAAGTCTCATTCATTTCAAATGCCTCCCTGGAACTGGCCCATAGTCCTAACTCATGTCTAAGAACCTCTAGAAATGGTTTCAACACTTAATTGTTGGCAGGGTTTTGCATTCAGAATTCTGATAGGAGCAGAGGCGGCTGAATGAACCAGATGGTTGGTAAGAGGCCAGACTTTTTAGTCTTGAAGAGATTTCTAGCATGAATTATGAAGCTAACTCTGAGTTAGTACTTTGTTTCCCTGGAGAATGGCTGCCTGAGTGCCAAATCACAGAGCTGAACTCTTAACTGTTTTTCCCTTGTAGTTAACAACTTACTCCAAGCTTTGATCAAAGGGAAGTAGGTATAACTGCTAAGACCTTGGGAAATTGTCAGAATGACATGAGTCCATGTGACCTGTGGGTCCAAGTACCAAGGCTTCTAATAAGCATAGGATAAACAGGAAGGAGTGTTTAGAGCACCTCTCAGGAAGGAGTATTGGAGCACCTCTCAGGAAGGAATGTTGGAGCATCTCTCAGTTAGGAGTGTTGAAGTACCTCCCAAGTAGACTGTTGAAGCATATCCCAAGGTGAGGGTTGGAGCACCTCTCAAGTAGGAGTATTGGAGAACCTCACAGGTAGGGGTATTGGAACACCTCTCAGGAAGGAATGTTGGAGCACCTCTCAGTTAGGAGTGTTGGAGCATCTCTCAGTTAGGAGTGTTGAAGTACCTCCCAAGTGGACTGTTGAAGCATCTCCCAAGGTGAGTGTTGGAGCACCTCTCAAGTAGGAGTATTGGAGCACCCCTCAGGAAGGAGTGCTGGAGCACCTCTCAGGAAGGAGTGTTGGAGCACTTCTTAGGAAGGAGTACTGGAGCACCTCTCAGGAAGGAATGCTGGAGCACCTCTCAGGAAGGAGTACTGGAGCACCTCTGAAGTAGGAGTGTTGAAGCTCCTCAAGGGTTCCTCATTTGCATTATTAAATTGCATCTTGATGTGAACTGCAGGGTGGGACACTATGAATGGTGCCAACATGGGGCAACTACATTCACATAAAACCTGAGAGAGCTTAGGAAGTAATTCTAGACACAAAGGAAGGGAGTTAAGCATGGCTTCTTGGTAGCAGCATTTTCTTGGGTGGGCTCTGTTTGTTGGAGGCAAGCATGTCATTTAAGAGAGGCTTCCTGACTCAGCTTTATCTGCAAAAACCTTGCAGCTATTTTAAGAGGCCCTGCCAACAAATGCTTAAATGGTATATCAGTAGCCAACAGCATGCTTCTTGGTGCTGTCAGGGATCTTGAAATTCCATAGAGTTGTGACAATAAGCATGAAGTTAGACTCTCAAAAAGCTAAGGAATGGGCTGGATCCAGTCATCAAAGCCACAGCTTTAATCCTAGTCATATCACTTAGCAAATTAAAAACTCATGTGGTCAGAAAAAGAGAGATACATAGTAAAGACAAATTCAGATGATAAAAACCTCTAAACAGTTTACAGTGCATTAAAAAATATATGTAGGCTTGGGAGAGAAAAGAAAAAGGATAAAGTCCTTTTAAAAAAAGAAGAAAGAAGCTGGGCGGTGGTGGCGCACGCCTTTAATCCCAGAACTCGGGAGGCAGAGGCAGGCGGATCTCTGTGAGTTCGAGACCAGCCTGGTCTACAAGAGCTAGTTCCAGGACAGGCTCCAAAGCCGCAGAGAAACCCTGTCTCGAAAAACCAAAAAAAAAGAAGAAGAAAGAGAGGAGTAGTTAGGTATGGTGGCATACACTTTTAATCCCAGTTCTTGGGAGACAGAGGAAGGTAGATTTCTGTGAGTTCAAGGACAAACTGGTCTACAGAGTGAGTTCCAGGACAGATAAAAATGCACAGAAAAGCTTTGTCTAAAAAAGTACAATAAAAAAGAATTATGAAAAATATACAAAGAATCTGGATACTGTATGTTATTGTGTTGTCTTTGAATTATTTAACTGCTGTGGAAGAAGAAGCAACTGCTAAAAGACATTTGATTATAAATGCTGCTGGATTAATCCAACATACGCATTTTGAAAATGCCTTGACTTCAAAATTTAAGTAAAAAGATACGTTACTTTGGAGAAGAGGTTTTACTTTTGTTTCTACAGGAAATGAGAGGCTGTGAGTTTATTCTGGGTTAAGAAAAATCAGGTTTGATAAAGGAAGCCCCCCTGAAAAAAAATCTCTGATAGTGGACGATCCAGATGATACAACTTTTTAGAGCACCTCTGTTGTAGTTTCCTCTGAGTTCTACATCCAGAACAACTTTAAGACTGCTGGTTCAAATTATCAAGCCCCACAGAATATTCCAGTCAGGACTTGACCATAATCCTAAATTTTCTTTAGGTCCCCATAAGATTATTAGTGTTCCCAATGATCAAGAAGTAGCTTAGAAAACTACACTCACATTCTCAAAGAATGTATCATGAATATTTATCTTTGTTTAGCGTGTTGGTTACAAGTTGTTATGAATAATGGTCAGGAAAAAAAGCTGAACAAAGGGATTAGATTCAGAGTTCTTGTTTTGGAAAAAATAAAAGGGGAAGTGCTGTTGGACAATGGTCCTGTGCCCTGTAAATTTTTGTCACTTGTATTGGTTTAATAAAACACTGATTGGCCAGTAGCCAGGCAGGAAGTATAGGTGGGGTGACCAGACGAGGAGAATTCTGGGAGAAGAAAAGACTCAGTTTGTAGTTGTCACCCAGATACAGAGGAAGCAAGATGAGAATGCCTCACTGATAAAAGGTACCAAGCCATGTGCCTAACACAGAGAAGAATTATAGGCAAGTTAAGATGTAAAAGTTAATTAATAAGAAGCCTGAGCTAATAACAGGCCAACGAGTTTATAATTAATGTATGCCTCTGTGTATTTCTTTGGGACGGAACAGCTGCAGGACCAGGTGGAATACAAACCTCTGTCTACAGCAGGGAGTTTGCATTTTTATCTGGGAATATAACAGTACAGTTTCTAAATTCATTTAACAGAAGTTTAATATCCAATAACCAGACATGGTGACATGCTGAGGCTTCACTGGATAAAGGGAGAAATACAATGATTGTCTTTAAAGGTCTCCCAACTTAATCACAGGCCTTGTTGATTTATAAACCTATGCACATCATAGGCAAGGGAGTGCGAGTTGCTAAGGAGGTGAGGAGTGGAGAGACAGATCATTTAACTCAACCATTTAGCACTCTTATCTCCTGGATCCATGCTTGCCTTTTATATTACCTACTCATGAAAATCATGAATAGAAAATGCCATTGTTAGTAATGCCACAAACAAGTGTGTGTGCATTGCTGGAAATTAAGCTAGAAATCAGTGAAAATGGGTATCTTTGATTACAGATTACAACTATCTAGTAGGACTTCCCATGCTAGTGAGAATGTTCTATGTCTATGCTATTCATGGACATGGGGTCAGAAGCACATGGAAAGTCTCTCCTTGTGGTTGGCAGACACAAATTTTAATTTAATTTAATTTTCATTAACTCAGAATATAATTTAACAGCCATATGTTGCTAGTAACCATGATAACTGACAGCATTTTAAAAGATAGTTTCCATGGACAATGAGGTACTGTGAAGTTGGCTTCCTCTACCTTCATCTTCACAGGCACTAAACCCATAGGCTAGGAAGCCTATCAGAATGTGTTTCTGCTAAAGTCACAGACTCAAAGCTGCCCTAGAGGGCAGGAGTCTTGCATTTGGGGGCTGACTCTAGTGTCCAATCTAGACCCCAGCTATATTCAACCCACAAATATCTGGGTCCATTTTAAAAGCAAACTCTCTTATTGGTACATGTGTAGTGAGCTTGCAAAGAATCAGCATCAAGCCATTTCAGACAAAGTAGAATGACAAAGTCCAACTCCTCCAAGATGGTGACACCCACGCTGCAAGAAATTAAAGGGCTGATGAATAACCATTACAGTCTCCTGTTTGAAAGGTGGAGAGCAGTAACTACGGAAACATCGTGCATGCACGCGTGCACACACATCGACACACATGCACGTGCACACACACACAGGCACACGCACACCTGTGTGTTTAACTGTTGTGCGTCTCAGACCCAGTGACTACCCATGCCTGATAGTTGCTTTGTTGGGAGTCCTAACAAGGAATTAAGAAATAGAATAGTTTAAACTTCCAGAAAAGAAGCTGATAAATGGACACCGCTTGAGGTCCCTTATCACAGGATCAAGCTCATTATCTGAGCCTCTTTGAAATAAGGAAATGCTGTCAGGCAATAAATTAAATTACTCTTGTCAGATACCAAATGCTTCAGTGATAATGTACTAATCTCTCAGGAGCCTCGAGCTCCTGTTTTTGGTGAGTCTGTTGGCTTTAGAGCTACCCTTTCCCCTTTCTTTCTCTCAAGGTTTATTTTTCAGGTAGGATGGATGTACTTCAACTTTGCCACTGGAAGAGCACAAAAGCCAATTGAAATGAAATGGTTTTATAAAGCCAGTTCTAGAGAAAACAACGCTACAGTTACATTTTTATGCGGAGCGAAAACTGCAAAAGTAGAATAGGTAGTCCCAGCCCAGACTTGTAGAAAAGGCTCCCCTGGGAACGCTAAGGCTAGGACCGTGGGAAGGCCATTCTGCATTGCTCATCTTTGGGTCTACTGGTGGCTGCCTTCCTGGCCAGCTACCGGACCTCTCCCACGACTGTGAGCTGACGCACAGCACTGCTGACGCACGCACACACGCACTTACGCGCGACTGCCCTCATTACTCAGGCATTACTGACAGACTGCTGCCTACAGGCCTGTGGACAGATCCCACTGCCTCACCAGGAAGCAACAGGAAATGGCATCGTGATTAGTTTGCTTTACCCTTAAGGAGAGGAAGCAGACCTCCGCTACTATAACACGTACCATATTTTAGGATGCTCACTGGATGCCAAGGAGGGTCTTTATTGAAAATAGGTCTTATGAAAACACTATTCAAAGAAAACTGGCTTGTGATAGGACCAACATTAGATCATTTCATGAGCTCATAGCAATAAAGCTCCCGTTATTGGAAGCCAATAAGCCGGTGAGCATATTCACTGGACACAGCCTGGGCTGTAGTCAGTTTTCACAACAAACCAACAAAAACCTTTAAAAACACTTTCTGTGTGTTCAGGTGAAGAAGCAACATTTGAGAGGCTGAACAGTTGGCCTACGTCCACATTGTCAGTTACACACCCGTTGAACTCCTATAGCTATTTCCAGTTGGCGGGGCAGTCCTCCTGTGAGTAAGGTCCCTGGAAGGAGAGAGGTAGAAATCAAGAAAGAAGCAGCCTGAGAATGCCAAGGCTTCCAGCTTCACTGAGTTAGGAGAAAAGCATAAACTTTCTCTCTCTAAATTCATCCCTACTTTATCAATCACAGTTCTTGGCACAACCTAGATATCTGCTGAATGTAAGGATGCTTTCATCTCTTCCCCAAAACATTCATTTTAGACATATTTTATGGAACTATCATGTGGGAATATGTATTATGGCTTGAAACATTGGACAGAAAAAAATATTCTACGGTCTCTCCAACTGTAGGATGGTTTTCCTGTGGGGAAGGCAGTGAAATGAACAGAAGAAAGAAGGAAATAATCCCCGCTGGTGCTGAGTGAGGACTGTGCGAAAGGCGGGGCTTTGCCAGTGACCCAGTGCTGATAAGACTGAGAAGGGACAGTAGCATTATTTAGACAAAATGGTCAGGTGTTGCGTGACAAGACGTTTCCTAGGTAGACACAGGACATGCCTGTCTCCTCGCCACAGACAGGGAGCCTATGGCAGACCAAAGTCCAACTTGGTGAACCCATGAGTTTGACTGAAGTTACTTTCAGGAGCAGAGATGGCTTAAATACAGCTGTATCACCAAAGTACATTCCAGAATGGTTGACCGCTCACAAAAGCTGGGATCCTAGAGCACATGGCTTAGCCTGCAGGCAGCTCAGCTGGATAACAGTGTTGCCCTAGTTACTGTTCTATTGCTGTGAAGAGACTCTGTGATCAAGGCAGCTCTTATAAAAGAAAGCATTTAATTGGGGCCGGCTTGCAGTTTTAGAGGGTTAGTCCATAATCATCACAGCAAGAATTAGACAGGCATGGTGCTGGGTAGTACCTGAGAGGTTTACGTTGTGATCTTCAGGCAGGCAGGCAGGCAGGCAGGGAGAGAGAGAGAGAGAGAGAGAGAGAGAGAGAGAGAGAGAGAGAGAGAGAGAGAGAGAGAGACAGAGACAGAGACAGAGACAAACAGAGGGGGGCAGAGTGCTGGTCCCAGTATGGGCTTTGACATCTCAAAGTCCAATCATCCAACAAGGCCACAACTCCTAATCCTTCCTAAACAGTCCACCAATCTGGGAGCCAAACATTCAAATAAATGAGCCTATGGGGGCCATTCTTATTCAAAGTCCCACAAGCATTCTTTCCAGTACCCTTGGATGTTCGCTGTTCCTTCCAGGCAGCTTGTTTTGACTTGGCCTTTGTAATTTAGCTTCTCTTGACTTGAGTTGCCCATTTTTATTGTTTATTCTTGGGAGAGAAGGACCTATTGAATCTGGTCAGTTTTAGAGACTTCCTGTAGCTTTTTTGAATTGTTTACTTTTTGTCTTAAGAAGCTTATCTGAAGAACAGAATGTTTCAAGTTGAGAAGAAACTGCTACACAACACTCCATCCCTTCCTCGGTTCTTACATCCTTTCCAGGCCCTCTTCTTCAGTGATCCCTGAGCCTTGGAAGGGCGCGACTGTAGATGTCCATCAATGGCTAAGAGGTGTGCCACTGTGTCACAGCCACACTCAACAGCACCACCAGTGGTTATGATTTGAGACCAACACCAATAGCAATCTACCCGCATAAGCACAGATGTTTAAAAGGCAGTTTGAGAGGTGTGTCACATCCATCTAATTATAGGATAGAAGATGCTTCATCCTTGGAACCGCTGACCTTCCAGCCACAGGATTTTGTCCTGGTTTACAGTACCAGATGTGGAACTCCCTCTAGTGGAGGGAGCCTTAACTCCTGTAGGAAGGCTGTTGGTGCTACCCATGATAACCCAGCCATTACTGCACAAGCAGGCACATCCTGACTGGCATGCCCCTAAATCTCCCTACCAGACTGGAGGTTCCTGCTGGATCAACTTTTTGCTTTAACTCCTCTGTGAACATAGTTTTATCTGGCTCACTGAACTGTGATTCAAACACAGCTTCTCTTATTCCTGGTTCCCTCGATAGCATTTGCTCCTCCTCCGAGGTCCTCCATTTCCGGACATTTATGGCTACCTAAAATGGAGAACACCAATTGTTCCTAATGACATTGATAATCTGGTTCATTAGGGACTGATTTCCCTCATACTGTCTCAGGTTATGTAGCCTTCGCCTTAAAAAACGAATGGGGAGTTATTACTAAGTTTTCCTGTCCCCACGACAGTCAGGCTCATCCTATCCACTTCCACGTCCCACAGCCTCACGAGCCATGCTGTTGGTGTCAGGCTCTTTCACTCTTGTTTAGAAGCCTTTTAATTTCAGTAGAAAGGACTCAAAAACAATGCTCACCCCAAATGGATGACAACTCAAAAAAACTAGGATCCCAGAGCACACTGCACAGCTTGTAGGTATTCTCAACAGGTTGAAAAGTGTTCCTTTCACACTGCCTGTCTCTGCTGTCTGTGTCTTCCTCAAGGTTGGCTTGTCTGACAATGGCTCTCAGTAGCATTTATTGTTTACTCACCGGAGGGAGAGGACCTAGTGAATCCTGTCAGTTTCAGGGGCTTCCTGGAGCTATTGAGTAGTTTATGTTCTGACTTAAAGATGTTCTGGCAGATAGAGTGTTTCAATCCCTGATAGGATTGCAACACAGCATCAGAGGTGCTCTGTAAGTCTTGTGAAATAGAGCTTGAGATGTTCTACATTTGTCTATGCTGTGGAATATTTGTTCAATGATGCAGGTATGCTGCTTTCTTTTCTGTTGCATTTGTTTAACTCTGTGAAACTGTGTTACTTTGCCTGCCTAAAACATCTGATTAGTCTAATAAAGAGCTGAATGTCCAAGAGGTAGGCAGGAAAGCGGGATAGGTGTGACGGACAGGCAAAGAGAATAAATAGGAGGAGAAATCTAGGCTCATGAGAAGAATAGGAGAAGCAAGAAAAGGAGGAGAGGAGGACACCAGGGGCCAGTCACCCAGTCACGCAGCAGCCACAGAGGAAGAAGGAAAGATACATGCATAGAATAAAGTAAAAAGCCAAGAGGCAAAATGTAGTTACAGAGAAACACAGTCATTTGTTAGGAAAACTGGCTAGAAACAAGCCAAGTGAAAGCCAGGCGTTCATAAGTAAGAATAAGTCTCCATGTATTTATTTGGGAGCTGGGTGGTGGGTCCTCAAAGAGTAAAATCCAACTACATGGAAGGCTGTGTGGCACACACTCAAGGAACCACCATGATCTGTCAGAAGGGTGGCCACAGAGTTGTCAGTCTATAGCCAGGGGTGGATATCATTCAAACCTCTCACACCTGTGTAGGGCATCAACCGTGCAGAGAAACTGTGGGCTTGGAGGCAAGCAAACCATGTAGGGCAGATATTATGGAGGCATTTACGAATTATTTACCAGGTAGTCTCCAACATACAGTGTTTTTAACTCTGGTAATTTTATATGAAAATTTTATACATTTACTGAATCTATCAAATATTCACATTTTGGATTTTTTTAAAGTGCAAGAAATAAAGAAATATATATGTGTGGGTGTGCTTTAAATTGCTTTTATTTTCCTAATCTTAAAAGAAGTGGTTATTTTTACTTTTCCAGACTGTGTAGAAGCTGAACTACTAAATTATAGTGTTGAATTGTTTTTAATTAAGTTCCTTTCTAATTTGGGGGTAGGTCTTGCTAAATTTCCCAGAAAACCCTTGGCCCTTTGGTCCTTGATCCTCATTTAAGTAACCAAGGTTACAGGCCTGTGCCAGCAAACTACCTTGAACATGATTCTTTGGGGGCAGAGGGTGGGGTGGGCCATATGCAGTCTATGCACGTTTCTCTTGAATCTGTTTAAAAAGGCTGCAATAAAAGCTTACAAGGAAAGCCTCATGTTTTAAAATCCTCCTATAATAGTCCTTGGACAGGAAGAACATTGCAAGTTAGGAAAATGGTTCACTTACAAATGCAGTGATTCTTAACAAAATTCAGTTTTAGACAGACAAACATCATGTTTTCCCTTATTACGATTCCTAGATTTTTATATAGCTATATATGACAAGAAGGTAAAGACAAGCTGTACAGGGAAAAATGATTAACAGGCAGGAGGAGGCAAGGAAAGTCGGTGTTGAAGCTATGGGACTGAATACCTTCAGTATATAACATATAATTATATAAAGTCATAAAAAGTCAGTTTAAAAAATGAAAAGTTAAATAAAAGATGACTTAGGAGGTAAAGATGCTTGTATAAGCTTGGTGACCTGAAGCTGATCCCTAGAACCCACAGAAACGTGGAAGGAGGAGAAAGAACTCCACAAGGTCATTTCATGTCCACAGGCACACCATGGCACATGCACCCACACATCATGCACACCCAGACACACTCAATAATTACAATTACAATAACACACACACACACACACACACACACGAAGACTAATGCAATTAAAGTTTGTTTTGGGAAAATTATATATATGTATATATATATATTTCGATACAGGGTTTCTCTGTAACTTTAGAGCCCGTCGTGGAACTAGCTCTTGTAGACCAAGCTGGCCTCAAACTCATTCATAAAGATCCACCTGCCTCTGCCTCCTGAGTGCTGGGATTAAAGGCATGCACCATCACTGCCTGGCTGAAAACATATATTATTACAGGCAGGAATGATGGTAAAAAGTGCAAGAGATGGGAGAGATTCAAATATCCTCACCCAGACTTGGAAGAAAAATCTTTTCTATAGGAACGGCACCCTGGTTAGAAACGCTACAAACACATATATTATTTAGAAATGCAATCTACTACCTGTCTAGAAAATGTCACATTCACCAGGTATATATGCATCCTAAGGCAAAAATAAACATTCATTTTTTTGAATCTTAAGATCTCGTTTATTTTATATCCTCCTCATGCCTTCTCTCCCCAGCTCTGTAGCTCTGACAATTTTTTCTATGTTTGCTTTTTCTACCTCACAGAATGCCAATTTCTGAAATGACCTTTACAAGAGAGAGTTCACACACAACGAACCAATAGTAAGTGGTGCTTCAGAACCTCAGACCCATTCCTAGGAGGGCAGGGCTTAGGGTTACTCATGGGGGGAAGAAAACAGGGCAGTTGTTGGAGCTATGGAGAAAGGTGTTTGGAGGCAAGCAAAAAAATGATATTGCGTCGGGCGAAAGCATCATCAGATCACTGCTGGAGCATGCTTAGGAAGCGGTGGTGGGAAAATGGCCTGAGAGTGTTTTCAGCCTTCTGCTGCCCAGAGGCCTCCCACTGGATACATGTGCAGACTAGCCGAGAGGTGGTGGTGTCAACTGATTCAAGACAGACAGAGGTAGCTTCCAAATTCCCAAAAAGCTACTTCTCTGTTAGTGATCGTATGTTAGAAGTGTTGGGGACAGCAAAACTAATGCAAAATACTCCTGAGCCACTCCAGACAGGGTGCTGCATGACACGGTTCGAATACGCATGCATCCCACAGCCCTGCATGTTGGAACACATGAGCCCAGCCGATAGCACTGGCCTGATAGGTTGTGGAAGCTTTAAGAAACAAGTCCTAGATGGTAGAAGTAAAGTTCTGGGAGCCTGCCTTGCAGGTTACACCCCAGTTCTGCTTCCCACCCTCTTTTGATCTGCCAGACTATCAGAACTTAGCATCTTGAGTTGCGAGCAGCCCAGCCAGCCTTCTTTCCCACGAGGCTGCAGCCATGAAACTAGGAGCCAGGCAAGCCCTTCTCCTCTCAGCTGGCGATTGTGTCTCAGTGTGGAGGAGCATCACAGATACACTGGGCAACAGACTGAGGCTGCAATGCTTTAATTCGATACTTTTGTGTTTGAAGCTCTATTCCATTCAAATGTATCATTTCCCCATCTTGGTTGTAACTTTTCAAGTTCTTTAATTGGAACATGAGTAAATCTTAAGGTGCTCCTTGGTTTGTTCCCCACAAGTTCCTAGGGCTACTGATTTTTTTAAAGTCTTTAAAAATTGTTTTTATTGAGCTATACATTTTCTCCCTTCCCTTTCTCCCTTCCCTCTCCCATTTTACCCTTTCCTGTGACCCCCACACTCCCAGTTTACTCAGGAGATCTTGTCTTTTTCAGCTTCCTATGTGGATTCATGCATGTCTCTCTTAGGGTCCTCTTTGCTGTCTAGGTTCTCTGGGGTTGTGGCCTGTAGGTTGGTTCTTCTTTGCTTTGTGTTTAAAAGCCACTTATGAGTGAATATATAATATATTTATCTTTTTGGGTCTGGGTTACCTCACTAAATATGTTTTCTTCTAAATCCATCTATTTCCCTACAAATTTAAAGATGTTATTATTTTTTCCACTGTAGATGGAGCAGTGGGACTGCGTCTCACCACCCGGCTGGCTTTATACCCAAAATAATTACATGGAAACTGTATTTTTTTAAACATTGCCTGGCCCATTAGTTTCAGCCTCTTATTGGCTAATTAACCCATATTTAGTTATCTGTGTAGCACCACGAGGTGGTGGCTTACCAGGAGAGATCTTTGCCTGCATCCATCTCGGAGAGGAGAGGCATGGCGACTGCCTAAAGCGTCTGCCTTCTCTCTCCCAGAATTCTGTTCTGTCTACTCTGCCTACCTAATTTTATGTCCCATTAAAGGACCAAGGCAGTTTCTTTATTAACCAATGAAAGTAACTCATAGACACTCCTCCACCATTCTACTGTGTAGTACTCCATCATGTAAATGTACCACATTTTCTTTATCCATTCTTCAGTTGAGGGGCATCTAGATTATTTCCAGGTTTTGGCTATTACAAATAATGCTGCTATGAACATAGTCAAGCACATGTCCTTATGGCATGATTGAACATCTTTTAGATATATACCCAACAGCGGTATTGCTGGGTCTTGAGGTAGATTGTTTCCTAATTTTCTGAGAAATCGCCATACTGATTTCCAAATGTACAAGTTTGCACTCTCACCAGCAATGGAGGAAAGTTTTCCTTACCCCACATCCTCGCTATAATATATAAGTATAATATATATATATATATTATATACATATGCATACATATGTATATAATATATATATATATATACACACACACACACACACATTGTATAAGCTATAATCAGTGTTTTTGATCTTGGCCACTCTGACAGGTGTAACATGAAATCTCAGAATTGTTTTGATTTGCATTTCTCTGATGGCTAAGGATGTTGAGCATTTCCTTAAGTGTCTTTCAGCTTTTTGAGATTCCTCTGTTGAGGGTTCTCTGTTTAGGTCTGTACCCCATTTTATTGAATTCTTTGTTCTTTTGATGTCAAGTTTCTTGAGTTCTTTGTGTATTTTGGAGATCAGTCTGCTCTCTGATGTGGGGTTAGTGAAGATCTTTTCTCAATCTGTAGGCTGCCATTTGTCTTGTTGACCATGTCCTTTGCTATTTAAAGATATTTATAAAATCTGAATATTTTTCAATTACAAAGTGATTAACTTTTTCTGCTGAATACTGATTTTACTACTTTTGTTGTTGCTAACAATATTTAGATGACTTCTAATGTTCCTCCTCCATTTGGTTGCAGGTAGATATGGCTCACAGTGTTTGATGGTATCCCCTCTTTGTGTTCATTGTGAAATCATCCAAGGGTACAAACAGCGAGAAAAACCTCCCACTGGTGAGACAAACTACACACATGGCACTCCAAACAAGTAACAGGGTCTCTGTCCCTAATCAGTTGGCAGCTCTCTGAGCAGGCAGGCAGCATGGCCGACCTCACATTTCCAGCCTCTGAAGAATCATTTCTGCTGTCAATCACGTCGGCTAGATGGAAAAAGCACAGGCTCTACATTTAGCTTTAGAAAGCCTGTAGGGTTTCAGCCATGCCTGCTTGAAAGCAACCCAGATCACAGCCACCCCTACTCTATCCGTATCCTCTATGTAATACCATTAAGTACCCAGTGAAGCCTGAGCAGGGCCGAGTAGTAATGAATGAGTTCTCCAGACTGCAGCTCTGAGAAAGAACACAGGTTGGAAAACAGGGAAGCAATTCAAGTATTGTTTATTTCCTTTCTCAACTTGGCTGTTCTGCTCTCTTTTCCAGGATGCTGCTTGTATGTACAAATGAGTTTTATTTTAAAAACCCACACAGAGGGATGTTGTTTTGTTGTGGTTACAGCCAAGTCCCCAAGCCTCCTTTAGAGGCTTCTAATGCATGTGTTTCCTTTCATCTCACGAAAGGAATACCTTCCTCTAAAGATGCCTATCCCCAAAAGAAGCCCACTGAGGTGGCTTCAGTGCTAACCCAGGGCACTTAAAGAAGGGTTGGTTCTATGCATGGAGCAAAATTTGCATTTTTATCAACAAATGATGAGACAAAGTAACTTTCCTGCCTCTCCTGGAGAAAGCCTTCCTTTACCCCAGGCTGCGTTGCCTATAGAGCTAAGCTCCTTATCAAGCTGAATGAGAACCAAGGCATACAAATAAAAATCCTAAGGTGTGTGTACCCAGAGAAGGGTAGAGTTTCCTATCATTTGACAGACTGTGTTCTCAAGCATTTCTTGCTTTTCTGACTGAATGCCTTTCTGTGGCCCTAACATTTGCATCCTGAGGAAAAGTGCTATCTAAGAGTCTTCTAAGCCTGGATCCCTCCTCATAGCAGGCAGAGGGCTGTCTTCCTTCTCCACCTTGATTGATCCCTCCTCATAGTAGGTGGAGGGCTGCCCTCCTTTCTCTACCTCAGTTGCTACTGTTTCCCTACCATGCTCCTGCTTGGAAGGCTTGCCTCCAGAGAGCCCGCTTGCAGATCACATTTGACCCTGGTCACTACCGTCTACTCATGAGTCCAGACTGAGCCGAGAAAAGTAGCTGACTTGAAGACCGGTGAACTGAAATGAATAGAACTTTGGTTTGGATCCTGATATCATCACTAACTATTTGAAACTTCAGCAAAATCATTTTAGCAATGCAAACTTCTATTTGCTCATGTTCAAATGACAGAGTCAATTTTTCCTTGATTTGGTTATGAGAATTAACTGCTCTATATTAAACAGGTGTTTACTATTGTACCTGAAACACAACAACCACTTGAATATCAAGTCTGCCCTGGAAACTTGGCCCTATAGAGACAGGGACCCCTCAAGTTGATCCTCATCATTGCAATTATGACTTATTTAGCCAATGCCTTGTGTAATGGAAAAATAAAAATTGCTACAGATACCGGAGTAGCTTGCTGTGGGATCCCGGTGGGCAGGCAGTGGGCAGGGGGTCTCAAGAGCAGCCAGTCCTAGGCAGGGACTGTGCATGAGACCATGCTGCAGGTCTCCGAAGGTGGCTGGTCCCCAGCGGCATCCCCTGTGGTGAGCCATGTGAAGGTGGCGGGGTGAGAGACATACATATAGGCATGCCATGCAGAGTGAGGTTGAATATTTATTCAGGGGGTTATGAAAGGGAGGAGAGAAGGGGAGAAGAACAGACAGGGAGAGAGAGAGAGAGAGAGAGAGAGAGAGAGAGAGAGAGAGAGAGAGAGAGAGAGAGAGAGAGAGAGAGACAAAAGAGAAAAAGAGATGGAAGCTGCCTCTCCAAGAGGGCAGAAAAAGAGAGAGAACTTAGGCTGGAAGCTGAAGATCAGCTTGCCTCAGCTGATGGGGGAGGGAGTGGGCATGGCTTGTCCAAAGAGACAGATCATTAGACCTAGTGCTCTGTACCCATCACATATTCCCTGGGCCCTTTATTATATGAAATCATGTGGCCTTCTCACTAACAAACACACAGTCAGAATGCAACCATTTGCGATGTTACAGGTATTCTCAAATGGAAAGTCAGGGGATATTTAGAAAAAAAATCAACTATTTCTATCATTGAAGGGCTTCTATAAAAAGTCAGTGGAGCAATATATAGTGTTTAACAGTTTTTTTCTGAGAGAGAGAGAGAGAGAGAGAGAGAGAGAGAGAGAGAGAGAAATATCTTCAAATCTCTTAGCTCCAGCTTTTTGACATTCAGCCATTCACTTGCTTCTCCAGTTCTTAATTCTAATTCCTGAGTAAAAGCAGGTGATGTAAATTTAAAAAGACTGCTGTAAGCCTTAGGAAGCACTGTGAAACATCTGACGTTTAGAAGCTTCTTAATAAATGGTGTGTGATTAATATTACCTCTGAATCCTGCAACATGTGTTAAACTAAACATCCTGAAACTGTCTCAGAACTTTGAGTCCCTGTAAAATGAACTACAGACTAAACAAACTGAATCCTAATTTAGGAGTTCACGTTTTAACAGCCAGTCACAGCAACACAGCTTTAGCCAGCCACAAGCTGCCAACTGGTCAACCCATGCCCAAATTGTGCATATACAAAAGTGTAACCAATTAAACTGCTTTCAATCCTCACTTCTATTTTCTGTGTATAAATGCCACCTGCTCACCTAGAGGAGCTCCCTCATATGCAAATTATTATTAGATAAAGTAAGTTCTGAGAATTTGTTGAAATTTTTTTAATTGACAACACATAGAGCCAGGCGGTGGTGGCACACACCTTTAATCCCAGCACTCGGGAGGCAGAGGCAGGCGGATCTCTGAGTTCGAGGCCAGCCAGGTCTACAAGAGCTAGTTCCAGGACAGGCTCTAGAAACTACAGTGAAACCCTGTCTCAAAAAAACAAAAAAAGAAAAAAAAAAGACAACACACAGGAGGTGAGTAGAGTGTCTTATATTTAAATTTTAATTTACAATTTTAAAACAGTTGTTGATAAAGCTAAACTATGTTAGGGATATGCCAATTTATGTTGCTGAGTTGCTGGGGTATTGAATGAAAAGTTAAGTAACACATTGTTATAACTTAACCTATAAGACGCAATCAAACAAGACTCTCCACATTACAGTTATTTCCAAACCTACAGCCTCACTGATTTGAGTGTATTTTCAAAAGTTAGAAGAGACATAAAGTTCTCTTTGGAGGCTCAGTGACTGTCAGCCAGCAACCTTCATGGTTTGGACAGAAGTTTCCATTTTCTTTAATTCTAGATGTTCCATTTAACCCTTTTGAATCCTTTTGTTTGTTTTTGTCCCTTTGAACATCAGTCAGTATTTTCAGAAAATTCCCATTTCTGTTCCTGTAATGAGATACTTCTTGAACTACTTTATGTTTTTTGTTGTGTTTACTTCTGTTCAACATTACCATCTGGCAATGAACACTATCTGAGCATAAGAAAGGATTCTTTTTCAAAGCTTACTCTTTTGTTGAAAACTAAAGGAAAAAATTTTTAAATATTTATTAAAAGAAAGGTTTATATGCCAACAGCAAGCTGTTGTGTTTCCTTTTCAGCCTCTGTGAACCCATGGTGGCAACCATAGATCCCAATCTATAAGAGTGTGTTTCCAAGACAAAAGATATAGTCAAGTTGGGACATTGTTATCAGGTTTGAACAACAGGCTTATCCTTGAATCTTCTCCATAGGAGTGGACTGTACTCATTGATTTGTGCATAGGTTATAACTTCCTTTCTTAAGTGCACAGCGAGGACCATCAAAGCCCCTGATTGGAAAGTGTGGAAAAGTTAGATCCCTCAGCCCAAAGCAGAGAAGGTTTGAGATGAAGAGTAAAGAGCTGAGGATAGTTAACAGACTGTCTGCCATTGAATAGCACACTACCCTGTTTCTCTGCATGATCCAGTCCTTTGTAGGCTATGACCAACGGAGCCCTGGTACATGCTAGACGCTCAAGCAGCATGTTGTCAGGATATTGCTCCCTTAGTTCCTTTTCAAGACTTTCAAGCAAGGTGACCTTGTAAGGATAGATCAATCCCAGTGCCTTCCTAGTTCATGCCAAGTAAAAATCATATCTCTTATGTCACAACTGGTCTCCTCACCCCCATCTGTCCTCACCTCTTGATTCCTCTTTATCAAAGTTGCTTCTCTGGCCTTATCAGCCTCCTTACTCTTGCTCTAAACGCTGGGGTCTTTTATTGTGTGACCTCTTCCTGGAGTCCTCTCACCTCAGAAGGCATGTGCTCACTTCTTTCTCTTTGAGGAGTTATTCAAATTTGTCTTAGTTAGCCCTTCCCTGACTAAACTACCTTAGCTGTATCCTTCTTGAGGAACTTCAGAGTCTGTCTCCCTTTCTCTGTCTTTTTCCCATTGCATTTGTCACCATGCTAAATGCTGAAGCTGATTTTAACTATTATTGTATGCTTTATTCTCATTATGAAAATACAACTGCAAGCAAGTCTGAGGTTTTAGAAATTTTTTTGTCCTTCATAAGTCTATCCTCATTGGGATCACAAATATGGAGCATATAAAGATATTGATAAGCACTGATTATAACAATGAATGACATTCTACTTCTATCCAGCTGCCACCGTTGTACCTAACATGAGTGGTAATAACATCATCTTATCATTTCTCCAATGCACAGCACATGTCCAATAATAAGTAGATAAAAGTGAGTGGTGATTGTCTTATGTTGTAGGAAACTGCTTGTTTGCTCCTGGCTGCTCAGCCTGAAATAATCACACAGAAACCAGATTATTTGCAATACTGTTTGGCCAATAGCTTAAGCATATTTCTGGCTAACTCATATCTTAAATGAACCCATCTCCATTAATCCGTATATCGTCACAAGGCTGTGGCTTACCAGGTAAAGTTCCAGCATCTGTCTCTGGTGGGGCTGCATGGCTTCTCTTTGACTCCACCTTCTTTCTCCCAGCACTCAATTTAGTTTTCCCCGACTAGCTCTGTTTTACCCTATCACAGGCCAAGGCAGTTTTCTTTATTCATTAACCAATAAAAGCAACACACATATATATAAGGACCTCCCATACCAGTCTTAAGTACTCATTAAAGTATATGCTAAGAAAGTGTAAGAAACTCTTCTTCCATTACACTTTGAATTACCAGTTATCTCAGAAAGATAAATAAGCTCTCGTAAAATTCAATTTTATTATGACATCTTTTTGGTTATTATATTATCATACACATGAGAAATTATGTGTAGGACAGTTTATCACTGGGTATATCATATCACAGCAATAGATCTACACCAACAAGAATATACTAGAGAGAATTAGAAGATTTCTGAACCTCTGTTGTTTTCACAGAGTTTTCTGTGGCAAGAATGAGAGGCAGATGCCTGAGCTTACCCAAGGTTGAGTGGGAGGGAGGAGGAACTGGCCCAGAAGTGATGCAGCTGCACAGGCTTCTGGGCTTTATTCTGGCTCTGGCACATCAGGTGGGCCTGCCAGCATGACTCAATTTGAAGCCCCCTCAGAAGACTTGGCTGGCGTGACTTCCTGCCCCAGTCAGACTTGGCTCAATAACCAAGCGGGCCAAAGCCTGCTAAAGAAACCATTAGCAGGTTATAAAGTAAAGAACTGGAAGGAAAGGAAATAAGGCAAGAACCAAAACTGGCTATTAAAACATTGATTCCTCATAAATGTCATCATTTTTGACATCATTTTATCAACACAGCTCTCAGTGAAGACACAGGAAAGGCTAGAAATTCGATTAAGTATTTCCTGTCCCGGACACTTTTCCAAACCAAGCAGTCAGCCCAGAAGGCTATTAAAATCCTGACAGCTAGGAACTTGCTTATTTCCAAAAGGGAGCCAGATAACTCGGTACAATTGGTTTAGTCTACAAAGACGATGAGTGGGAGATTCGATTTTATCTAATTACTTGGATATTTGCCTTAATTTTTTATGGGAAAATCTAAATTTATAATCGTCATCATCAGTTGGGACAAAGACACATGGAATCACATTGAAAATGTATTAGTCTCTAACTTCTGGTTATAGATGATCTGGGTTAGCATTGACTGAAATTTTCAGAGCCATCATACATCATGTACGGTGTCCCTTCCCACGGCGTAAGGTCACCGTGTTAGTTACTTACATGTTACTGTGGTAAAATACCATCACACCAAGGCAACTTGCAGACAAGAGGATTTGTTTGGGCCTATGGCTACAGACAGGAAATAATCTGGCATGGAGGGGAAGTGTAGCAACAAGCAGCAGGCATGGCAACAGAAAAAGAAGTTGAGACTTCACATCTCTCAATGAGCAGAAAGGGAGGGCAAACTGGAAACAGGCGAGGCTTTTGGCTCTCAGAGCCCTCTCCCAGTGACCCACTTCCAGCAAGCCCTCTTCCAGTGACATGTGACATACTTCCAGCAAGGCTGCCTCACCTAAAACTGAACAAACAATGCCACCATCTGGGGACAAAGTGTCCAAATGCTGAGACTACTGAGGATCTTTCTCATTCAAACCCCTGGCGTTGTAACTCGCATCAATACCTCCAACACACCAAACGAGCGCTCTGTGCTCTTGCACATAATTCAATTCTTCTAATCCTTGCAACACCTCCATAATTCAGACAACTTCATTATTCCCAGTTATTATCAGCTAAGAGAAATGGAGACTCGGGGGTTGGATGGGCTAACTTTAGGCAATAGCTAGCAGTTTGCAGAGTCAGGACTGAGATTCACACTGCTTGGATCCTCGGACCATGCATGGCATTAGCCATCTCATTGAACACAGACATTTTTGATAGGTTTATTATTTTTATGTGTTTGGATGTTTTGCCTACATGTATGTATATACATCATATGTGCAGAGTGCCCATTAAGGCTATCAAAGAGCACTGGATTCTTGACAAGTGAGTCTTCTCTCTAGCCCCACAGCCATCCTTAACAGCGAATTATTAGAGGCTGCAGACTCTTAACTCTAACGCTAGAAATAAAGGATACTGCACAAACATTTCAGTATATCCTCATCCTTTCAAAGCTCAACGTCAATACAAGTTTCTGCAAACAAGAAGTACATTGACCTGAGTATTACTATTCCAAATCCTGGTTCTCTATGGATGTTTTACCAGTAGGTGACTCTTAACATTGATTTTTACTGTCATTTCTGGCCATAAATACCAGTTATTTTAATTGACTCAAGAATTCTCCTGTAAAATCAGAAAGTGACGTTGTTGAATACTTTCAACATAGCTTAGGTTTCCAGACTGGCTTAGGGCTTGTTTTTTGGATTAAAAACTCAAGGCTGACCCTGGTTTTTATTTCATCTGCTCTCTGGCTGGAATAAAACAGTCTCAAGCCTTTAACTCATTTGAATGTTAATAATTTCATTGAACTAGTACATCACATGCTTGAATATAGAATGTCTGGAATCACGTTTTTCCTCCAGGGTCTATGGCCAACTTTTCTTATCCTTGGAAACATCCCAGGACCCTGGGCATCTCAGAATGACTGAGTGCATATTTAGACACTTCTGGAAAAATTGACAGCCCCCTCACCAGCACACCAAATGCTTGTCTTCATTTTTTTATAACTTTGTAGGACTGTAGAGTGGCTATATATCCAAATGCTGCCACTGAAACTGTCCTGTGCTGACAGCCACCCAGTCACTCCTGATCTCCGGTACAGCAGCACCATGGGTTACTAAATGGGGAGGGTCTCTCTCCCGAAAAAGCAATATATATATATATATATATATATATATATATATATATATATATATATATATATAAATTAAGAATTTGTTTTTGCATAAACATCACCAGAGAGGCTTCATTCAACAACTGATGGAAACAGATGCAGAAACCCGCAGTAAAACATTAGGCAGGGATTGGAGAATCCTGAAAAAGAGGGGGAGGAAGGATTCTAGCAGTCAGAGGGGTCAAGGACACCCCAAGAGAACCACAAAATCAACTAATCCCAATTCAGAGGGGCTCACAAAAAGTGAATCAACAACCAGGGAACCCACATGGAACTGACCTAGGCCCTCTACATATAGGTTATGTTTGTGTAGCTTGATCTTCTTGTGGAACTCATAACAGTGATAGGAGAGGCCATCTCTAATTACTTTGCCTGCTTTGGGGACTTTTATCCTCATACTGGGCTCAGCCTTAATATGAGGGAAGGTGTCTAGTCCTATTGCAACTTGATATGCTATGGTTGATACCCCTGGGAGGCCTGCCCTCTTCTGAAGAGAAATAGAGGGGGAGTGGGTGGGGTATGGAAGGAGTGGAGTGAGGGGATACTGTGGTCAGGATATAATATACGAGAAAAGAATAAATTTAAAAATATTTTTTAAAAAGAATTTGCTTTGGAATGAATTCATCAGAACTTGTCAAGTATAAATTATGTGTTGTGTGTCAGGATGTAAGGATTAAGAAATAACAATAGTAGCTTTTATGCTATTAAAATTTAGTTCATTTAATTGATATAGCATTGCGATTAAGCCTATTCTTATTCTCATTATATAAATAAGGAGGTGGAGGCCTAGCAAAGTCATTTTTGCAATCACACAGGTCATATGGAAGAGCGGAATTCTAATTCTGACTTCAGCTCGAGCCTGGAGTTGTTGCTTTCGACCACTCTCTTTCTGTGCAGTGCAGGTAACTGACCACAGTTCTGTAAAGAGCCATCCCGGGCAGATGCCCTTGCATTCTGCGGTGGCCGGAACCCCACATTTGGTCATACTGTGACTCTGTCTACAGAGCAATGTGGAGGCGTTCCTATAGAACTTTTACAAACATCATACACTGACAGAAACGTCTTGTCTATGACCATGGTAGGTACCTGGAACTGTCCATGAAAACTTTGGGTTTCTACAACCACTAAGTGAAAACAAACACAAAACCCAGTCCCCTCCTCACTCCTGCAGAGGCAGGTGCATTCTCCTCCTCTTATCAGTGTTCAATGGGGATCCTATCAATTCAGGTTAGCAATAATTCCTCTAACATGGGTGCTTACATCTGAGTCATTGTCCACCTCCTGATCTGAGCTCCATTCCGTTCACTTTTCCACTTGGGCTTGTATTATTTAGGGTGGAGCTCGAGTTCTTTACTCTCATGCAAAATTTCTAAGTTTTAATCGTCCTTTGTGAATGAACTCTTCCTTGTCATCTCTAGCAAGTTCCAAGAGCTTTTTCTTTAGCCCTTTTCAGCATTTCTTTGTTTCACTAAGAGTGTCTTTCTGAACCAGCTGCTCTGCTGGTATCCCATCAATCAGAAAAGATGTGCCCTGTGTTTCTGAAAACACGTCAACTTTATATCATGACATTTTCTGGTCTTCATGACAGCAAATATCAGTGTTTTGAGAATACTAATGCCAGCTGGTAAAGATACTTAGAAAATGATGTAAATATTTTTTGTAGCCTAAAAGGTCTTAGAGCAAAGCTGGCAGGTAAAACTCATAGCAGCTTTGGGTTTTCTTTAGGATTGAAGGAAAACTTTGTTTAGCATGCTATGAAGACCATGTACAGCATAGCCAGCAGAGATGCTAAGTGTACCTCTACCATGTACAGTGTAGACAGTAGCGATGCTAAGTGTACCTGTACCATGTACAGCGTAGCCAGCAGAGATGCTAAGTGTACCTCTACCATGTACAGTGTAGACAGTAGCGATGCTAAGTGTACCTGTACCATGTACAGCGTAGCCAGCAGAGATGCTAAGTGTACCTCTACCATGTACAGCGTAGACAGCAGAGATGCTAAGTGTACCTGTACCATGTACAGTGTAGCCAGCAGAGATACTAAGTGTACCCGTACCATGTACACCGTAGACAGCAAAGATGGTAAGTGTACCTGTACCATGTACAATGTAGATGGTAGCGATGCTAAGTGTACCTGTACCATGTACAGCGTAGACGGTAGTGATGCTAAGTGTACCTGTACCATGTACAGTGTAGACAGCAGAGATGCTAAGTGTACCTGTACCATGTACAGTGTAGACGGTAGTGATGCTAAGTGTACCTGTACCATGTACAGTGTAGACAGTAACTATGTTAAGTGCAAAGCAAAGGGAAGGAATTGAGCAGCTTTAACTTGGAAAAAAAAATGAGTAACCATCAGGAATAAATCAACCTGTAAGTTTGTTCCATTCCCCCAGAGGATGCTGTTGATGGAAACCAGGTTGCGTTCTCCAGGGTTTTTAAAAAGACATGTTAAAAGATATTTTTAAAAGTTATATTTTACTCCAGAAAGTGAAATGGATTATAATCCTGCAAAACTGTCTATTTTCTATCACTAGAATGGCTTTTGTAATTTTTTTTAAATGTGTGAAATATGTGCATTTGTAGGTTCTAACAAGTGAACCAAAGCCAAACTGATCCAACCAGTGGGATGTTCAGGTCACTCAAGTAAGTGTCCTAAGCCACATCTAAAGCTCTTTCCAGATGGGAGTATCTCTCGCTGCTGATGGTAAAAAGGATACCTTTACTGTCATTCTCAATGCTTTGCCTAATTTAGCTAGGTCTGGCAGTTGGCTAGCCAGATTCCTTCTAGGTGTGGGAATTCCCTCCTCTTCCCCTGACAAGACCTTCAGGAACAGGAACCAGCTCCTTTTAAAGCCCCATCAAATTCCATCTCAGCTGCTGGCATAAGATTCACAGACTCTGAGAGGTACAGGTAGGGTGTTGTAGATTTTCTCCAGGAAAGCAGAGGATGGGTCCGAAAATTCCGAAACTCTCAAACTATGATATAAATCCTCTACACGAAGCTCAAGCATCAAATATAGTGAACAAGAAAGAACACCCAAATTCCATCTTATCATCTGGTGGCCTCTTCACAATAATGTCAAAGCCTTTTGCATAAAGTATTCACTTTGTTGAAGCCAAGCTTAGTTACAATAACTGTCTCAAGATTTCACTTACATGTTTTTACATTTATTATTTATTCAATGTAGTGTATGGAGCTGAGGAAGGCATGTGCGTGTCACGATGTACATGAGGGAGCCAGAGAATAACTTGCAGAAGTCAGTTCTCTCCTTCCATCATGGGGTTCCTGGGTTCAAATGCAGGCATGGTGGTGAGCATCTTCACCCACTGGGCCATCTGATTAGCCCAAAATTTTTACTTATCAAAATCAGTAAATGTCTGTATGCCTTCATCTCAATCAGCAATGTGCTGCAGTTGAGGAGTATGATGATTTAATGCCTACATGAATTTTTCATCATCTGTGAATAATATGTTGCATTTTATATGTTTTTAGAATTTTATTTTATTGCATAGGTGTAAGTGTTAGAAAACATATAAATATGTGTGCCACTTCTGAGGAGACCAGAAGAGGATGTCCAGCCCCATAGAACTGGAGTTACAGACCATTATGGGCTGACAAGTAGGTGCTGGGAACTGAACCTGGGTCCTCTGCAAAAGCAGCAAGTACTCTTAAGCACTGAGTTACAGCTCTAGCTCCTGTTTTGAAACTGTATATAATTTGTATGTAATTTAAAGATATATGTGCTTTGTGTCGTGTGTGTGTGTGTGTGTGTGTGTAAACTCTGGTAGGTATTTTAGATATTTTATTTTAGTATTTTAGGTATTTCAAATTCTGTGTTATTTCACATCCATGTTTTTGCTGATGGGCATTTGAGCTCTTCTCAACTTTGTCTTATTAGGCCTTTGGTGTTTTCGAGTTGAACATAAACAATTTCCACATAACATCAACATCACACATAGACATCTGTGACTGTGACAGTTTGGGAGACAAAGTGGTGCTGTGTGATCATGCGTAAGACAGAAAAACCATGAACATTGTTGGAATGACTCAATCATCTCTATCCTGACAAATATAAATGTGGTTACAGCTTGAGACATCACCAGACTCTCCTGGATAATACTGACTTATTCAACGACTGCTCATAGGCAATATTCAGCTCAACCCTAAGCTCCGTAAAGCTTTTCCCCAGTCACTTAATGTAGACTCTAGTTGATCCCTGACAAGTGCTTTTTTTCTGGCCTCCATCATGAGCTGCCCCACAGCACGGCATAGAGAGCTTCCTCCCACAGCACAGCAAATGAGTCAGCAATGTTTGACCTCAGCTATGCTTCCAGTGTTCCTTGGCTGCAAAGTTCTGATACTAAGGCAGGGCAATGTTTCTTCCCATACACACTGGTCAGAACCATCAGGGATATAAATTAATTTTAGTTTGAAGATATCCAGGTAGAGCCAATGTTTTCTATCATTTTCATGTTTTCCCAAATTATTGTTTTTATGCCCAATTACATGATTTTCTCTTGTATGTCTTCTTTTGCTGCTTGCTTATATTCTTTATATTTTTTAGTATATAAAACTTTGTCAACTAATACAAACTAAGTAGAAATTTTTTTAAATAAAGTAAAACTAGTGATTTGTATTCAGTATAACAAATTAGGAACACATTCAAGTACATTAAATCAAAGAAAAATAACAATTATTTCCACATCCTGTCCCTACAACAAGGAACTTGAATTTATGCATGACCTATGACTTTTTAAAGTGTTAACTTGCAGACTGTTATTTGCAGGGAGATTGTTCAGTGGGTAAAGCAGATGCTGCAGCAGTGTGGGGGAGCTGAGATCTACTCTGCAGAAGCCAGTAAGGGTAACCATGGTTGAGCATCTCCTACTGTGACATGGGAAGCATAGACATACCAGGTCCCAGACACTCATAGGTCAGCTAAATGGCCATATGCATGACCACGGAAAACCACAGAGCCCCTGCATCAACCGTGGGGAAATTGAGGACTAGTATCCAAGGTTGTCCTCTGACCTCCACAAATACAATGTGGTATGTGTTAATGTGCATGCTTGTACATCACACCACACACACACACCACACACACACACACACGTGCATGCACACATATACACACACTCACACGTATGCACACCACACCACTGCTAATTATGGAACCAAAGAATTCATCAAATATAAAATATTTTGCTCATCCAATCTCACCAGCGATCAATCACTAAGCTGCTCTCCCAGAGTCACAAAGGAAGCTTCTTTAAACACGTTAGTAGTCATTTTTCTCTTCCCAGGCATGACTTTGACTCTGAAAATTTGTCAGCTTGCAATTTTTCCACACACAATCTATGTGCTCCTCTTGGTTGACAACGAGGTTCTCAGTCACTCGGCTGACTCTTGGAGTCAGCCGTCCCAAGCCTGGTTCAACGGTGCTTTTTTTTCTTTCTGTTTGTGCAAATAGGAGTTGAAGAATGCATGTGGGTTTCACAACTCCTGCTGCGTCAGTCATGATTTCCCATAAAAGCAGGAACAGATATACGAAGTTCTGCACGGCCGTGCGTGGTCAGACGTGAGACAGATGTGTGTGCACAGCTGCTTGTGTTTAAGGATGGAATACAGATGTAACCAAAAGGAGAGATAGACTTGGTTTGGTGTTGCAGTATTTTCATGGACTGTATTCAAAGGAATATCTGTCATAGCTGAAAACAAGGAGAATTTTATCAAAAACAGAGCACAGTCCCTTCCCCGGAGCCAGGATAAACAAAACCAATATGGGCCTATCAACTATGGCCTTGTAAAATAAACTTCTCTGTTTAAAAGGAAACCACCTTATTTATTCATTAAGACACTGTATAGTATTCCTTCAAGTTGGACAATGCTGTCTTCCATTAAATTAGAGAGCAGAGACAGGATTTTCCTATTTGTCACTGACAGAATTGCTATTATATTTAAGGCAAAATACTAGAAAAGACTATTCTGTGGAGACACTCCTGCCGTCTTCACAACGCGGCCTTCTTCCCAGCTAAGACAGATCGGCTCCCTTTCTATGTACAAGTCTGAATGACTCCACTAATCCCCTGATATATTTCTTTTATAGTTTTCTAGTATATTCCAGCAAGATATTTTTCTCTGCAAGACATAAAAGCACAGAGTAAAACATTAACAAATCTGAGACCTGAGGTGCCAAGGTATCTAGAGGAGACCTTAGAACTTGTTTTATGGATATGAAGACTTAGAGCCCTGATAAGCATTCAGGAAAAATGTTCAGAGGGGACTTTCTTAAATTCTTTATTTTTAATCTATTTAGCTAGGCTAATAAGAAAATTCTATTTTACATTTCTTGGGTAAGATAATTTCTTGATCAGAATTCATTCTACAGCATTCTACAAATACATATATATTTGTGTGTGTGTGTGTGTGTGTGTGTGTGTGTGTGTGTGTGTGTGTGTGTGTGTATTTGTAGAAGATAAAATGAGTGCTCATTTTCACACCTCATCTGCTAAGATGTTCATCATCTCTACCCCTCCTCTCCTCCCCCCTGGGCTTTTCCTTTGAGAACATTCCTTTAAACGTTCAGAGCAGCTCTTCAAAGCAACTGTTCACTTTGTGTAGAAGGGACTGTTGTTTTGATGAGAACCCTAGACCAAGTTCTTTACAGGGTTTGTTTAAACGAATCCAAGACATGGAGGTATCCATAAGAGTGAAATGCTACACTTTATTTACGTAAGTGAGGACTTTGAAGAAGTGTTTTGTTTTGTTTTGTTGTCAACCCAATAAATCATACTGAGAATTGTGGGTGACGAACGATGTCGAAGACCCAAAGTTAAAGCCTTCTCCTTCAGCCTTGTCCCTGGCAATAGGGCCATTATTAAAACCATGTGATGGAAACAAAAGTTTGCAAAAAACAGAGTGGCCTACAAATCCAGAATTCCAGTCTCTTGTAGAAGTAGCTAGCCCAGTTAAGTTTTATAGGCTTTCAGCAATTATGGAAGCTCTTTACTACATTTTGTTAGTAATTTCAGAATATTTGTGCTACGTGCATGCAGAGAAATTAATAGGAAAACAAAAAAGCTAACATCGCTAGGTAAATTTGAGATTAGCACACACGAAACCACTTTATAAGTAAACGTGCTGTAAAATGAATTGTTGTTGCTGTCCTGATAAATGGCAGCAATATGATCTAGGGAGGGAAGCAGGATGAGGCTTTCTGTGTGCTTTCTTAGAACTGCTTATTCCCTGCTCTGCTCATTTACTTCATCCTGAAATCTGTCAAGAAGACGGAGAAAGTTAGCATATTCACAAACCAGGACGTTACAGTGACTCCCAGGGACTCTCGGACAGTGTATGATGACGCCGGTTTTAGGGACTTTCCTTTCCTGACTACTGTTTTGCACCATGTTGTCAGAAAGCGGCACGAGCCCCGCCAAGGAAAGTCCTAAAACCTCTAAAGCAGCTGTTTGCACACCATGGGTCGTGACCCCTTCGGCGAACCTCTGTCTCCTAAAATATTTACATTACGATTCACAACAGCAACAAAATTACCGTTATGAAGTAGTAATGAAAATAGCTCTATGGCTGGGGGTCACCACACCATGAGGAACTATATTAAAGGGTCACAGCAGCAGGAAGGTTGAGAACCACTGCTCTAAAGCCACCAGGCTCCTGTGTGCCGCCCATGTGGGCGATGCTTACTTACTGTTCATAGGCACTGTCAATCTCTGGTCACACGGAAAACCAAAAGAACACATCCTAGTCCAACAACAGGCATGCCTTTGACTCTTTCTCTGTGTAAATAGACACTGGCTAAGGCACACTTGCTTCACATATGCGTCTGAATCTATAATTTTATCTCATTATCACATTGTTGAAATTCAGAGATATTGAGTTTCAGTTATCACTGCTTTGACATGAAAACAACTTATTGGGAGGCATCCTTTATGAGGCTTGTGCTCCTCAGGAAGTATGCATACAACGTAGATGACCAATCATCTTCCCCACGTGTTGAATAGAACTACAGAATATATAAAAGCACATCACGCTGAAAAGGGGAGCGCTTAATTATATGCAGAGGGACACTGCTAAGATTTGGAATTTTTATTGTCAATTATATTAATTTTAATAGCTAAATGATACCCAAATGTTCAAAGGATATAATGAACTTACAGGATGCTTTCTGAAAAAAATATATCTAGTTTTTTTTTTATTTTCAAGTAATAAGAAAAATTGTAAATTTTAGAACTACAAATACAGAAGGAAGCGCTAAGTGAAATCCATTTACAGGCTCACACACTTCGTTCCTAAATTAGTGACATTGCACTAAAAAAAGAATCAAACACAAAAAGGAGACAGATGGATGGATGAACAGATAGATGGACAGATGTACCTTCATCTCTATCTCTGTGACACAGTATACAAGCAATGCTGCCTGAGGAAGAAAGGCTTCATTTTGCTTCATGGCTTCGGGGATCTGGGGATCTGGCCGTTGACCCCATTGCTGTGGCACAGTGCTGAGGCTGACCAGCACGGAGGGAGGGATGTGCTGGAGCAAAGTCAGGAAGAAGAAAGTAAGACACAGAGGAGCCTAGGACAAGATTGATCTCCTGGGTGCACCGCCAGTGTCCCCATCTTATTCCTAACAGTTTCAGCGACAGCAAAAGCTGTGTCGGTTTCCATGAGTAGAAAAATTACAGCATCAAATAAACACGTGCATTTTTCCTAATTACTACAGCAAGGTAGGTATTGTGGGGGATATAATGGTACGTTGCAATGCGTTCTTGTTGTTGCTGTTGCTGCTGCTGCCACTGATGCTGTTTTGTGGTAGGGGGTAATGAGACCTTGGAGAAGGAATGACAATTTGCAAAAGTCATCCAACTGGTAAGTGGCAGACTGAAGCCAAGACCGGCATTCTAGTGCATGCCACCCACTGTTGCAATAAAGAAGTCGCAAGCTCAGTTGTACTAGTTGCTTTCTGGCTGCTGTGATAAAATGCACGATGACGGCAGCTTACAGAAGGAAGCTGGCTGTTTGGTTTATGATTCCACAGGAGTAAGAGTCCACTGTAGCTGGGAAGCACGACGGCAAGCAGCAGGCAAGGTGCCTTGAGAAGAAGCTAAGGGCTCGCATCTTGAACCACAAGCACAAATCAGATAAAGCAAAGGAGAAATGGTGTGGGTCTTTCAAACTCTCAAAGCCTACCCCCAGTGTATACCTCAGCAAGGTTATACCCCCCCAAACCCACCCAAACAGTGTTACCGACTGGAAATCAGTTACTCAAACCCTGAAGTCAATGGGGACATTTATCATTCAAACCCCCACAGCAGCTATTTTTAATTTCATATTAAACACCAAATAATGTTGAGTGTATGACCCACAAGATTCCAGAGACACACATACTAAAAGCACATTTGTTGTTTGCCTAAAGTTTATGCGTAACGATCTGGACAGTTTGTCTTTTCCTTGCTAACCCTACTAAACGACCATCTGGAGCCCTTAATTCTCTCTAACTTTGGTTCTCGAAACCAGAAAGGTCTACCTGGCCCAGGTAGGGCCTTGCTTTGCCTTCCTCAGCAAATGAAGAGTGGGGTGATTGCGGTGTGGCCCTCGGAGCTGTCTCGTGATTCAGAGGTTCTTAAACATGAATAGACACAGATGCTATTGAGGCAATTATTGAAAATTATTGAATTATTGAAAATTATTGAAAATGCAGGTTCCCTGTGTGAGCCTTGGTAAGGCTTGTAATCATGCATCTGTCAAAAGTTCTCCAAATGTTTGTTATACTGATGGTCTGGGGCTTAAGCACTGAGGAAAAATGGAATAGCTGTCTTCTCAAAAAAAGGAAATGTCAGTGGAGTTCCCGAGAGCAGGTCATTTGAGGGACTGTGTAGTCTGTCTAAACGATGACAACGAGCTGGAAAAAAGAAGCTGAGAAGATTCAAGCAAGCTTCGTGCTGTCATGACCAAGAGGTCAGTAGAATTTCCTTAAACATATGGTCAACAGTTGAAGTCATTATACACACGGTGGTTGGCTACCATGCTTCCGGGCAACGGCCACAGGAGTGAAGGATCATGATCATCACATCTTCACCCTGCCTTTCTTCCCTAGCAAAGTCAATTTTTGTTTTTTTGATTTTGAGACAGGGTTTCTCTGTGGCTTTTGTGCCTGTCCTGGAACTAGCTCTTGTAGACCAGGCTGGCCTTGAACTCGCAGAGATTTGCTTGCCTCTGCCTCCTGAGTGCTGGGATTAAAGGCGTGTGCCACCACCACCTGGCCTCATAGTCAGTCATTTCTAATGCAAAGCTAGTGTGTAATCCTTCAGGCTGTATTCAATGTGCAGGCATTCAGTCATTCTGATATTCCAAACTCTATATGGGCATTCTACAGCCTGACAAATTAGAATGAGAACCAAGTTTAGTAAATCAGAGTAGCAATGTTTTTCTACTAAATGCTTTGAAAGTGTTCAAATCCCAAGAAATCTAGAATCCTGTGTAGGTCACTTGGTGATTCTTGTCCCATCTATCTTTTGAACATTATCCCAACTACTTTAGAATCCAGTCGTAACTGTTACACCAACTCCCCTTCTTTAAAAGTATACCCCATTTTTAAATCTTATTTTGGTAACAAGATGGCTAATTAAAAGCATCCACTCCTAACCACAGTCCCACAGTCCTGATTGGTTGGTTTTGTTGTCTATTTTGTCTCATAGAAAGAACAGGGGATTATAAGATGATAGCTGACTGAGACTTTAAACCGTCTTAATCTTACATATCACTCAAATAATTTCCCTGTTTTTTTTAAGTTTAGTTTATAAGCTGAAAGACAGTGTTAAGCAGGTTTGGAACTGCAGTAGATCTCCGAGCCTTGCTTCGCGTAAGCAGATATAGCCGATCTCCTGAGAGATGATTAAGATGAATTATTTCGTGGCCTGGATACACTCTGAGACCTCCCCTTTGAAAAGTTTCCTGACGATGGGGCTGGTGTTCAGTCAAATACACACTCCCGTGCACGTGGAGGGTGTGTGGGGGGGGGGAAGCATGCCCGTTCTCTGACCTGATGGAGGAGGCAGCTCCTGATCTTGCCATTACGAATTTCAGTAGGAACTTTGTATTCCCATCTCCTTCATGTGCAGAGATATTTTCTTCCATGCCTAGACAGCTGAGCTCCCGGGTAGATGGACTCCTTCCGTGCTGTCCTTGTCATGAATTGCAGTCTGGATCGTGCAGACAAGAATATCTGTTTTTTTATTCTAGGATGTGATATGTGGTTTGTTTTAAACCTGTCCTCAGTGAAATTTTTTTTTCTTAAGAACGTGTTTCTTTCTGGCCAGGCGGTAGTGGCACACGCCTTTAATCCCGGCACTCAGGAGGCAGAGGTAGGCGCATCCCTATGAGTTCAAGGCCAGCCTGGTCTACAAGAGCTAGTTCCAGGACAGCTAGGCAGCTAGGGTTGTTACACAGGGAAACCATGTCTTGAAAAACCAAAAAAAAAAAAAAAAAGAAAAGAAAAAAAAAAAGACAACATGTTTCTTTCTTTTCACTTTTGGGACAATAGATAGCAGTTTTAAACTATAAGAATTCTGAAATCTTCTCCCCACCCCCCGGATATTGTGCCTTTCTTTTGTAAAGCTGGGCTTGAGGTACAAATTTGTCTCCAGTTTTGACAAGGTTTCAGTCTTTTGACCTTTTTTCTGGGTTCAAAATATGAACAGACAGAATCTGAGAATCATTTTTCTGCTTCTTACCCTCCTGGCCTCTCTTCGGTGGCTAGGGTTCTGCTTACATTCTCTGGTTTCCTTTTGCAGAAAGATGGCTTTGTGTATGATTTTTTTTAAACTTTCTTTTTAAACATTTACTTATCTTACTCGAGATACATAGGAACAGAACTATGTATGCTAAAGGAACCCTGCAAGAGCCCTCCCCCTGAGTGACCCCGGATTGCCCTTCGGTGCTGTTCCTGAAGCAGTCGCATGCACTGTGGCCTCCAGACTTCATAGTCCTTTTCCAAACAGCAACGTCTGCTCTCATGCCTGGAAATGCCACCCTACCTGACACACCGTCCTCTAGGCTGTACGCTGTTCTTTAGTCAAGGGATTGTCCTAAGTTTTCACTTTCCCATTGACAGACAAGTCCTTTGTCCCTGCTGGACATTGGGATGCAACCTTCTCAGCTCTGCAGCAGTCCCATTCTTGAGAGCCTAGTGTCCCGGAAATTTTTTTTTGTCTCTGACGCCATGCCCTCTTCCTCCATCAGCATGAGTATTAAAGCATGACATCAAATGATGAAGTTAAAAATGGCATGCTCCATATCCCTGCTTTCAAACAGACTTTTAAAGATAAATAGGGAAAAAAAAAACAGGGAGTTTTTTGTTTTTTTTGTTTTTTTTACTAAAATGTGACTTAGGCTGTTGGTCAGAGCCTGTCTCCCATGCCACCTACACCCTGTCCTTAGCCAGGAAAACAGATAATACATGGCTCTTCTGAGTTTCTTCTGGAAGCATTTTAACCTTTCTCCTTTTATTGTGTGATTTGTTACTCATTGCATATTTATTTTCTAAACTCCGCTTCTTCCCATTTGATTGCCCCTCCCCCACTGGAACGTCTACTTCCTGTATTTTTTTTTAATGGCCCACCCGTCGTGATTCTAGGTTACTCAATATTCTTATCGCAACTTCTGGACTAAGGAGTCTTTAAATTCCGTTTGCAGCATCAAATTTCTATAAATTCATGGCAAAGACAAAGATTAAAAGCTTAACTTTCTGTCCTTCGTGGACATGATCGGTTTCCTTGTAACAGCTGACTTAGAGTTCTGTTAGAAGAGTGTAAATGTTTGCTTAGGATTTTGTCCCAGCATCCACTCAGTAAAAGAGCAGTGGCAATGAAACAGCAGGGAAATATCACAGAGATTTTTCTACATTCTACAGCTTAATGACTAAACAAGACCTTTATTTAATTAAAATTTTATAACTCTCATTTCCATTCTTAAACAACATTGAATTTCTCAGGACTCTTATTTGAATTTTCCATTTCCTTTAAGTTAATGATAATCTTGAATTCTTGGCTACATATCAGCAGAAAAGTTATTTTATCTTATTTTTTTTTGGTATTAGTCACAAATGAAATTTACTTCTTGGGCACACTCTAGATTTCTCACAACTTCAAAGGGAATCAACATGCCTGCTCCATCACCATTAAACGGTTTCTAAATCCTTACACAATCTAGACTCCTAGTCATGGGCTCCAGACAAGAGGAGAGTTAATCATCAATATTGGTTGTTTTTATCATTGTGTGTGTGATAAGTGCACATGTGTACAATATGTGCACATAGAAATATGTGTGCTGTGTTCATGTGTGTGAGTGGGCACGCATGTGTGGAGAGGAGAGAATATCTTCAGGAGTTTGTCTTCACCTTTCACCTTGTTTTGAGATCGGTCTCCTCGTCGGCCATGCCATACAACAAGCTGGCTGGCCCGCAAGTTTCCAGTGCTTCTTCTGTGTAGGCTCTCCATCTATTCCATCTATACAGCTGCTTTCCATGGGTTCCGAGAGTGTGAACTTAGATCCTGACATTTGAGTTGTCAAGAGCTTTGCCCACTCCCAGTCATTCCCTCGGCCCAGTAATGATGTTTTCAGGTGTTTTATGTAAGTAAGTTGAATGAAAGATAATTTATTCCTTTATCTGGTTCTGAAGTTCAAATCACTGATTATATGCAAGGCATCATTGAGGAATATTAGTCCACTTGTATTAGGATAGTTTTCCCTTCTTGTGAGGGTAAGGAAATGGAGTCACGTGACATCTACTCAGATTTTGTTTAGCTATGACTTCAACCCTTTGATTCAAGTGATGTCCTTCAAGCCACCATACAACCCTTTGCCTTTATCATCCATCGTTCATGGCCTACTAGAGGCGAGCACTCCAAGAATAAACTCAAATTCAACAATAAATTATATAGAACAGAGACACTGAAGTTTTTTTTTAAATGTACAAAAAAATTCCCCAACCTATGAAGTTAAATAAGATGCTAACAGAGTAAATGGGATCAAAACAGATGTTAGATTGAACCATATAAAACTACTATTTTGTATATCAAAGATTAGTAATTATTAACATCTTCCAATGGTTGAATATAATATTTAGTCAAGATACTTGAAATAGATTCTCAAAGAGAAAACTTAATCATAGGTTGGATTCTGAGAAAATAGCTAACTTATCAAAATTTAGCCATTTATGAGAGGTGGCTGGATGAGATTATAGGAGCAAAATATCCTTCAGCAAAAAGAGCATACACTTAGAATGTTCTGGAGGTTTTATCTAAGATAGAAGAGACCCAGATGGAAGTCATGTGGTACCGTGTGCTGCACAGTGGGTCAGTACCTTGTTTTTGTAGAGCTGTGGAGAAACACGTTTGATTACAAGGGTCAAGAGAAAGAGGGGTGTTCCTGAGAAACTGACCTTCACTGCAGCAAATGGCTAAAATCTACAGGCTAGGGAAGCCAGGAAGGGTGGTGCACTTGTAGGGTGTGTAAATCCCTGGGGAAGGGCTAGGGGAATTTTTTCCCACCTGGTCAAAGGCTCCTTCTCTGTGGGTGGGATCAGCCACAGCTGTACAGAATCTGAACCTGCTGGCATCCTTTAGGAGCCGCCTCTGGTAGAACACCATGACACTAAGCCACGCTGTCCTGACACAGCCATCCTACGTTGAACTCTTTGGGACAAGTTGTAAACATAGCTGGAATTTCTGGATGCCACTCTTGCCTTATTGGTTTGGACCAGACTGACATGTTTTTCTCGATGCTGCATCGTTAATGATTACATCTACAATTGTCACAAATTCCTCTAGAGGGGCCCGGAGAAGGACTTAATAATGGATCTATTGCTCTTAAGAGTGGTAACCTAGAAGAGAATTAAAGTTGAAATCTTTAAAACTGGATTTGCACCATGGCTCTAAAGACGGTGTCTTTGCCTAAACTACAGTCTTGACTTTATAGCCCAGTTAAATATTGAAGTCTTGCCCTAAGTTTCAGGATTTGTGCTGCTGATGGCTTTACCAAACTGAATTCCTTCGTGTTTCCCTGGAACACTCCACAGGGCTACAGTCTTCCTTTGCCCACGCTATTCCCTCTCCTAGTTGTCTCCCCTCTGTATCTGCTTACACAAATCCTCCTTGGAACTCACATCACCCACTCATGCTGTGTCTTCCATGAAAGCTCTGTTTATACTCCAGCGGGGCCTCAGAGCTTGGCCTGTTCCTAAGTCTTCCTAGCATATAATTTTTATTTATCGTTTGGCACTTACTAGATTCCATCCTACTTTGTACTAATTTGTATACCCCAACTACAGAAACATAAGACTTTGAAGTCAAGGATCTGTTTATATTAAAGTAAACTACACATTTATATCCGGGTACTATGATTCAACTTGTAATTACAGCACCAGGATGTAAGCTAGATGCAGGAGATAATTTATTCAGGGCAAGCCTGAGGTATATAGTGAGTTTAAGGCCAGTTGGGCTACATCATAAGAATTTGTAGAAAAGAGAGAAAGGGAGAAAGGGAAAAGAAAAAAGAAAGAAAGAAAGAGAGAGAGAGAGAGAGAGAGAGAGAGAGAGAGAGAGAGAGAGAGAGAGAGAGAGAGAAAGGAAAAAAGAAAGGAAGGAAGGAAGGAAGGAAGAAAGAAAGAAAGAGGGGGGAAAGAAGGAGGGAGGGGGAAGAGAGTGTTAGAGAAATAGAAAAATTAGCAAAAAGAAATTAAACTTATTTATTAAGCTTTTTGCAAAGAACAGAGTACTTGGAAATGAGCAAAGAAATGGCATAAATGATGGGACAGTAAGCAGATGTCTAAATGCTGTGAGAAATTTCCATGACCTCTTTCTTCCTTCCCACATTCTCAGGGTAATCTGTGTCCAGTAATCTGTATTATAGATGTCTGGAAGGCACTCATAGACACTCTAATAAACGTTCAGATGAAGACCAAACCCTTATGTGGCTTTCTGGTTTTGCGCTTTATCTACTTCAAAACCACTTTGTAAAAAGACATGAGTTGGAAGAAGTGCAACATAACATAGTTATCTCAATGATGAACTTATGGTTGGTCTGCACTGTGTCCACCAAGTGCTTTTAGCACCTCAGAAGCTTAGCATACCCAAACCAAGCAGTGATGCTATGCTGCTATCTTCAGCTTCTCGGTTCATGAAGCAATAGCAATGCTGTGCACTTGGATACTTTGCAGTTCTAGAAATCCTTCCCAGAAAGGGTCCCACCCTAAATAAAACTGTTCAAAGCGAAGATGCTTAGCTTTAAAGTAGAAGTAAATAAATGGTATCATCGTTGGGTAAAGAGATCTGTTAAACGGCGTTTGAAAGAAAATACTGTCCATGAAAAACTTTGTAAGAGAAGCCTAGAAACATTTATTTGGATATCAGCTAAATTCTTTTCTGTCTTGCCTGCAAAATGTCAACCATTGTGTTCCAGAACACTCTTGAGTTGTGTGATTCTATGTTGCTCATGGCTGCCTGGCATCTGTCTGCATAAACCACAAGGAGAGAAAGCTAGCCCATGCTGTCATGCTGGAAATGAATATCATAGTTAGAAAAGACTTTTAAATATTATTATTAGTAGTAGTATTAGTATTATTATTATCATCATGTAGGTGTTTTGTCTGTGTTGTAGGATTCCTGGCTCTCTCTGGATAATCTAGTCTAAGCTATGTTTGTTGTATCTACACAAAAAACCATAAAATTCTAATTGAGTAAATAGCATGATTTCAAAACCAACAAGCTCCTTAATAGAAGTCATGCAAAGAAGGTCAGTGTGCCTGACATACTGTCAAGGCAAACATTCCCTAGCTCTAGATGGCAGGAGATTGAAGAGCTGTGAAGGGCAAGGCCAAGGGTGTTGACCCTGAGACCAGATGGCCTAGTTGCACCTTGACCTAGTAACAGATGCTTCTTAGCTTACAAGGCCAAGTCTTAATTAGATCCACCAGAAACCAAGCACAGAGAAGGTAAAAAACTCACTGACTATCCCATGCCTACCACGTATCACAGCTTTTAACCCAGTCTACCTCAGACAGATGCACAGACTAGCACCAGCATAGATGTGTGCAAAATGATCTCAAAGCCCTTTCATTATGCACATGATTATCTCAGGGATGACTGGGAGTTGTAGCTTGCTTTATAGTCCAGCTTCTCGGGAGAGCATCATACTGCTATCTCCAACCTGGGAATCGAAATTCCAAGTTTAAAGGAGGGTGTCCACTAGGGCATGTTTCTGTCACCAGTGGTACGTCCGCTGTAACTAAAGTCAAGGTCACTGTATATCATTCAGTTTGGACCATGCTAAGTGTATACATTTTCAATACCCATCTAATGGAACACTTACAACCTGTGCATTCTAGGAGATATAAGTGTATCAACAACAGAAAAGAATTTCTTCAAAGCCTCATTCTCTTCCAAAGGGATGGGTCCTCTTAGGTATCACATGTGTGTATTATAAGGATTAAATCAGATAATTCAGCAGGTAAATATTACATGTGTGTAAAGTAGATAACAAAGGACTGTTGGCTACCAGGAACTAATTTCTCATCTGCCATCTTCCATAATTCTAAACTGCAAACTTTCAAATTCAAATTTTCTGTGTCTATAACATATTTACTAAAAACGTTTGGAGCATTTAAGGTCTGTTCTCCCCATGGTAACCGCACTGCAGGGAGGTATATCAAACAGTTCTTTCAGGTTCAGCTAACCCTTCTGAAGAGGCCACACTAATTTTCTATTAAAGTGCAGAAGTCTTTGACACTCAATAGACCGAGATCAAAATCAGAGCCAGCCTCACGGCAAGGCAGTATGCATTGTGAAATGCACTAGTTTGAATGGGGGCCTTGAGAATTAAGAAACACTTAAACCTTCATCCCCTTTGATTTCATGTCAGTAGAGCCAAGCAATCTATGTTGAATTCACTCTCTCTGATTTTTGAAGTTCTGACACTTCAAAAGAAACTGCTATCATCTTGGAAGCCCCATTTACAATATATGTGTAAGTGGGAGAGACATCTAGACCAGTAAGCCCTGTAGGGAGAGGAACGAGGGCTACCTTACCTACCCTATGCAGTGAGTTTGGTGCCCACTCAGCCCTGTATCAAAACCGATAAATAAATAGATAACATGAAAAGAGCATCAGGATTAAAAATCAATACATCTCAGTGACTGTATTCAGAAAGAAATAAACCTTCATGTCATGAGATTTAGATGCACATTTCTTAGGAGAGGAAAATGACATCCTAGACATTAGAGTTTAAGGATGTCATACAAGAGAAATGGGAACAAACCACTAAACAGATTTCTGTGAAGACAACCTATTCTGGTAACAGAACGCTCAAATTCGAACGTTTCTAATTAAGAATTCTATATCTGATTCAATATGGATCTAGAACATTTGACAGATGGTGATCTGGTAAGAGAATCTAAAATTTAAAGAGATCAAAAATAAAGAGGGGACTAAGGACAGAGAAATAATCCGTCTAGTAATAAGTGGCAAAGTCAAAGCTGTAGTTTGGGCCTTAAGTGTTCTCCAAAATATGCACTCCTAGCTTGGGGTTACTGAGAGGTGGAAAACAAGAGGAGAAGGCTTGCTGAGGATCTTAGGTGACTGGAGGTGAGCTTCCAGAGGTCCTCCGGAACCTTGCTCTCCCCTTTCCTTCCTTCCCTGCTTCTCCTCCCCCTCCCCCTTTTCCATATCCTGGTCTTGAGGGGAGGCCTAGCAGAAACCTGACACAATCACACACCTCAGAAAGTAGAGAAGTGGGCTCCAGACTCATGTCTGGAGACAGAGTATGAAGGTCTGATATATCGCGTTTTGAAATGAATTCCCCAAGCCGTCAATCTGACTTTATCTTTACCGTAAGGGGTAAATTCCAAGGCCCGAGGAGCTCTGTGAGCCACCATGTGACCCTTCAAGGGGCCTGTGAAGTTGCAGTCTCCTCTTAACAGCAGTAAGAAGCAGCTGTATGCTTATTGTCTTGAAACTTATGGTGGAGTTTTCTAATAAGCATCATTCTGACCAACTGAATACAGAGCAGAACAGATGTGACGCTCCGAGTGTCTTTTCTTAAGACAGATTAAAGAGATTTCTGAAGCTAGTAACATTTGTTATCCATCTCAGAAGCGATGCCTTTGCTGTGGAAAAGAGTTATTTTTCAAAAAATATTTATAAACCCTTACATTAAAATTGATAAACATCCTTCAAATGCTGTTTTCATTTCTGATCACTATCTATCAATAGATAGAATTCTGCTAAACAAAAACCTTACTTAGTCTTCACAAATTTTTAAGAATTTGAACGTCTTCACAGAGCCAAATGTGTGAGAACCAGCTCTGATAGTAGTAGTTTGCTCTGGAAATAGAGTCAATCATGACCTCTAGTGGAGACATCCAGCCAATTTGCACGCTGATGGAAACGATTCAGTTGTCAACATAAAAGGACACCCTCTGAGAGTTCTTGGGACTTCTTCCATCACCTACCCCAGTGCCAAGGCTGATTTCCCCTGCACTGGTTAGAAACTGGTCTTTCTGAGACAGGCTGGAGTTCCCCAGGAGGCACCTATGTCAGGACAATTCCCGTGTCTTCCGCAGAATGTCTGAGCCAAGTCTCCTGGGTAGAGCCTGACGCTGTCTGTGGAGGCTCACACTGTTCTCATGGGGAGCTAACTGCAGTGCCTTCCACAATTTACAGCCATTGGGAAAAGAGTGATTCTTGCTCCTTCATCTGGAGCAATTTCAGCTCCCATGGAGCCATTCTGCTAGAGTTATCTTATTGTTAAGCAGAAATTGAGAACCGTTCTTGAGGTGCCTGGTGTTTGTTTAAGGAAAAAGCGTAACCAGGAGTCCTGAGTGAGATTTTAGCTCATCGCAGATGCTGCCTCTTCATAGCGAAGAACAGAAGGATGAGTTGAATCTAGATGTGCCTCCAAGGATTTAAAATGCAAAAACAGCACTACAGAATTCAAACCTGAAAATATTTGCTCTCCAGCCACTTACAGAGAATTGTTGGATCACTTATTCTGCAAGCACTTTGTAAATTGCAACAAACAAATCAGTCATCCAGGGACCCTGTTTACATGTAAATTCTGGTTCAATGACTCTGGGACTATGATGCTTATTTTTTTAATTAGCTCTCGGGAGATGGTGCTGGCCCAAGGGCCACCTGCACATAGGCTTGAAAGGCAAACCTCTGGCCCAGGCGGTGTGCCAGGTTGGCAGCTGTGCAGCACCAGAATACTTAAGCATCCCATGCCCCTAGTGAATCTTCTAGAAGTCCAAGCAGACTACAAGAGATGATGGCTGTTGGCTTCAGATAAAGCCAAAGGAATCCTAGTGTTGTTTTTGAGGCAAACTGTTTAATGCTGATGTAACTAAACTCCTTATACATCTTCTTTATCTCTAAAATGGAGACAAAGATGTTGCCCCATTCACATCCCAATGTTGTTGCGGAAATTCAATGAGATCATGGCAACGGTTTGTGAGTACCAGCCAACAAGAGCTGAGAGCTTGCCATCCTTGAGTCCCTGTTGGTTTATAAAGGGCTTGATGTCCATGTGCAGGCACTTGTTGGAAGAAGGCAGACAGGAAGTTAACTTCCTTCTTGTGCTAGGAAGCATAAGATGCATTTTTTTCTGAATTTTACCAGTATGGGTTGTTCGTGCACAGATCCAGGTCACCCTTCTGAAGCATTACAGGGTTGATGTCCCCTCCACTGGATTCACCTTAACAGGATTCCCTGAGCTATGATGTATGTATTCTCTCTACATACATTTATACAGATTATTGTGATGTGTAAAGTGACTAATCATTTCTTCAGATTACATCACAGAAAGTAAGAAGGTCAATATAATGCCTGGGCAAAACTATAAGTGTACTTTTGTCTAAACTATGTGGTTTAAAACTATTTAAGAACATATAAATCAGCTCTAGCAAAGACAGTACAGTACATAGGATATCCCAGTGCTATGTTGGGAGCTGTGGCCCAGTTGAGATGTTGACAGCCCACAGTCATCTGCCAGTATCCACTGGTGTGGGAGTCCTTCTGTCTATGTGTTGCTTTCATTGGTTAATAAAGGAACTGCCTTGGCCTGTTGATAGGGCAGCACTTAGGTGGGCAGAGAAAACTGGACTGAAGGCTGGGAGGAAGAAGGCAGAGTTGGAGAGATGCCATGGAGCCGCTGAAACTGCTGGTAGGCCATGACCTCATGGTGATGCACAGGTTACTAGGCATTGGTTAAATTCTTATGAAAGAGTTAGCCAATATGAAGTTAGAGCTAAAGGGTCAAACAATGTTTTAATTAATACAGTTTCTGTGTGATTATTTTGGGTCTAAGCTAGCTGGGTGTCCAGGAACCAACAAGTGATTCGTTCCTTGCAACAATTCATCTACCTTCTTCAGGGGATAGTCTAGTAAACTAAATGTAGAAAAGACCAGGGATCCCATCCCCCCACATCCATGATAGCCTTAAGGCAGCACTCACCTCTGCCTTTGGACAACATCATCACCTTAATGTGATGAGGCATCTGAGAATGCCACCACATTCCCTACAGTGACAGACCCACTGGAAAGGGCTTCAATCCAAGTTCAGACCTAGGGAAGCATCTCTATGTGGACCTGTGGGTCTGGGGACATAGCAGATCCACCATAAGTCAGAACCTAGTTAAAATAAACTTCAACTATTATCTCCACCCCTCCCTGACAGCAACAGTGACAGATCAGGGCTCTGGCTATTCCTATTGGCAGTACCCTGTGTCCAGTCATCATTGTATTGTTTGGAGACTTCTTTTTTATTTTAAGATTTATTTTATTCTCATTAAAATGAGGAGGCCAGGAGAGAACATAGAATTTCTGGAGCTGGAGTTACTGGCATTGTGAGCTGCCCAACATGACTGCTACAACTACACACCAATGTAGTTGGTGATTGCTCATTCGTTCCCAGCTGCCCAGACCTGAAATAATCACTCAGAAACTATATGAATTGCAATATTGTTTTGCCAATAGCTTAAGCGTATTTCTGGCCAACTCTTGTATCTTAAATTTCCATTTCTATTTATCTGTGTATTGCCACATGGCTATGGCTTACCGGGTAAAGTTCCATCCAGTGTCTGTCCCTGGTGGGGCTATACGGCTTCTCTCCTAACTCTACTCTCTCTCTCTATACACACACACACACACACACACACACACACACACACACACACACACACACATATATATATATATATATATATATATATCTTTCAGCCTGGCTTTGCTTTGTTAATCCATTGGCCAACATCAGCTTCTTTATTAACCAATGGCAATAAAACATATTCACAGCATACATCACCTCCTATATCATCCCAATTCTCTAGAAGATCATCCAGGGCTAGGACACAAAGCGTCATCTTTCCAGCACCAGTGTGTATCTAATTAAATGGGCATAGGTTGTTAAGGGAGTGACTAGGGAGTCCTTAATCCATAAACTCACTGAAGATGAACCCTGCTACTCCTTCAAGGAGCCTTGGGTTTAAAAACTCACATCCAAAACCTTGACAAATGCTAACTTCTTGGCCTCAAGTATTAAGCATAATATTCTACTCTATTCTATGCTATGCTATTTATTGGGAAAAGCAATAGAAATATTAATATTAAACCAGTTTTTATTGAAATAGTAACTGTCTGAAAATAAGGACAAAGCCACTCCTTGGAGAATGTTTTTATTGGAGATATGAGGGAGAACACATCCAGAGGCACCCGGAATAGTTCAGACTGAACATGGCCATCAGAATAAACCTGGCCATGAGAGGACAAAAAAGAGAGTGAGCTGAAGAGAAGAGAGAGCCAAGAGGAAAGAGAGCAATGGACTTAGAGCAGTCCAGGAATGAAACCAAGAGCGGACCCTAGAGAATGTGCAGCCAAAACAGCTGAGTTATATCAGAATCAGAGAGGCTGAGGAAAGGGAAGTGAAGTTCAGGGGCTGGAAAGGTTTAGGGCAGGGCATCACATAAGCCAGCCAGGATGACTCTAATGGATACTTGTGAGCAGGGACTGAGGGAGCCTAGAAATTAGCATAGATGTTGATATGCTAATCGACACCACAGGCATAGGTTAAAGGAGGAGCAGCGTTTCCCTATTGCCAGAGATGATAAGTAGAAGGACTCCTTTCAGTAGCTCTCTTAAGTCTCAGAGGAAATGCTGGATTTTGTCTAAATGCCAGACTTTCTGCTCTTCCAAAGGTCCTGAGTTGAATTCCCAGCAACCGCATGGTGGTTCACAAACATCTGTAATGAAATCTGGTGCCCCCTTGAGGAAGACACCTGGTCAGTTGCCTTCACCAACTTAGACCATGAAACCCAATATGGACAATTCAACAGAAATGCCATATATGGGCTGCCCATGCATGCTTCAGCATTGCCAGGGCATACATTTCATTTTCATTTTTAACAGTAATAATAGTCGTCTCATACCTCAGAGACCGAAAGCCTAATACCCAGTAGCTGCTCCATCTTTAAAACTGTCCTCAGCAGTCTACAGGAGTCCCACAGTGACTTGTCACACTGGAGTTCCAGAGAACCTGGAAGCTAGTCCGGGAGGCTGGGTACCTCAACAGTCACAACCCAAAGACCTAGAGGAGTGCTGGAGTATTGCAGGTCCCCAGTCGGAATTGGAAGCCTGGAAGCACTTGGTTCTGTTAAGGGGGAAGGAATCAGGCTGCAGCAACATGGAGAATCAACTCAGCAGCAAGAGGAAAGGCCAAGCAACAAAGGGGGCATAATCTCCCTTCCTCCATGCCTCCTTTCTTATCCGTGTTGCTCCCAGATGTTGCTCACACTGGAGTGGGTCTTTCTGCATCAGTCAAGGCAATTAGAAAAATTCCCCAGGTGAGATCTCCTCCTCAGAAGATTATATGGTGTGGCAAGTTGAAGTTAAAACCAGCCCTGGCTCACACCTAGCTTGAAGTCTCCAGCTGCTTCAAACTGGGTGTTTTTCTTGTCAACTCCTCATGTATTCTGCACCTGAGATAACATGTTAGCTATTTCCATATCTCTCAGGATGTCTGCCCGACCTCTTGGAGGCTACTCTCACCTTCTGCTTGATGGGGATGACTATTTCTGCTCCTTTGCCATTTATGTTCTTTTTCTTTGTGGCCAGGCTTAGAAAATTCCTTATCCAAGCATTTAATCCTATTATTTATCCACCTACCTAGTGTCTTGGAGGAAGATAGATTCAGAGATGGAACCTAAAGCCTTCCAGAGGGGGAGCCTCTGCTTCACCATCTGAAATGGTGGGCTATCAGTTCTCAGTAGAGAAGAAAGGGCCTTTCTGTTAATCAAGAAGGAGTGGGAGCATCAGGACCAGTTGTTCCATCATTTGTCATGGTCCTAGGTTACCCAGACGGGCTCTTGGTCTTACTGTGTCACTGCCTCGTAATGCAGACATCAGTATGATGAGATGTGTTATTTTGATTCAATTCTAAGTATTCTGATTTTTTTATAAACAAGAAAACCTCATATTGAGTACACGGTAAGAGGGCAGTGGGCTAGACAATTAACTAGATTATTGCCTGTTGTAATTTGTGAGCTGCAGCTACAAAACCTACAAGTCATGAAGAGATGATGTTAAAATTATTTTCTTCTTTTCTTTTTATTTTGTCTATGCTGTACAGAGCCTGGGACCTTTTACATGATAAAACACATACCCTTCTAGTGAGCCAAAACCTCAGCACATTGGAAGCTTTGCTTATACCACTCAAATCGGGAGTTTTGTTTATTTTTTTAATAATCAACTTTAATTTACTATTTTCAGAGACCCTAATTCTCAAATACAGAACTTTGACTTTTTGGGGTACAGAACACTATTGTTCAATAGTGTTTATATACTTCCTTTCTTGCAGTTCTGTGAATCTCGCTCTTTTTATTTTGAAACATGAAGATTCAGGAGTTTAGTGTATTCCTCATAAACACTTCATTCAGCCATTTGTAAGACTCTCTTTTCCAGTTACCTAACTAAACAAGTGATTGGACTGCTTTTCATAGTGCTCATGAGCATATAAGGTGATTTAAACAAATCCAAAATTTGGGTATATTTTGATTCTCTTTACTGTAGGCAGAGTTTTTCCATCCTGGGACTCACTTCTATATCACCACACAGAAGCTTAATATTATTTATAAATGCTTGACTGATAGCTCAGGCTTGTTACTAGCTAACTCTTACACTTAAATTAACCCATATTTCGTATCTATGTTTCGTAACATGGTTGATGGTTTGTTACCTCATTTTCTTTATGTCCTGCTTCCTCCATGGCTGACTGGATTCTCCTCTACTCTGCCCCTTCCTCCTCCCAGAGTCTTCTATGTCATGTTGTCCCACCTATACTTCCTGCCTGGTTACCGGCCTGTCAGTTTTTTTATTAACCAGTGAGAGTAATACATATTCACAGTGTGCCAAAGGATTGTTCCACAGCATTCTACTAAATGCTTTTTAAAATTGTGATTGCTTTCTCTGCTTTCTTTATTCCCTTCTTGTCGTCTCTCTGGATGCATCTTGCTCACTCTTTTATTCTTAGTCTTATTCAAAGGTTGGACCTTCAGAAGTCATCTTTGTCTTGCTAAGCATAAACAGTTTATTTGACCAACATTTAAATTTTATCTCTCAGAACACCCATGCGCCTGCTGATCGGAGATCCAGGGGGAGGAGCCAGGAATTTCTGAGTAGCAGCTGTGTCCGAGATGGGCAATAGCAGCACCATTGTTTCAACAGGGTCCATGGCAGAAAGTTTCCCAGATGAGGACTGAGAGGTACACTGATGCATATGAATAGTGATGTCATTAGGTGTGGATTTAATGAATGTCCATTTAGCAGAATGTAGTTTCTCCCCTAGGGCCCATGACCTGTCTGAGCAAAGGGTGTTGTTGGCCCAATAATAATATTCGGTAATGACTTTCATCTCGTGGAACAAGTTTTAACTCCATTTGGAAAGTGGTTGCTTCCTCCCATGATGTTTGAGCCACTATTGCATCAGTGGGCATATCTAGCCAAGAAAGTCATTATTGTACTTTTCAGGTTTCATAATAGATAAGATTGATGATAACATTTCTCTTCTGGGAGCATGCATGGTACCTCCAGTCCTCAAGCACTATGATAGTTGGCCGCAAGGGTCAAAGCTTCCAGATGAGTACAAGTTTGATTTCCCCATGTTCTATGACTCTAGTATGCAATGTCTTCAGCAATAGTGACCTGCTGTCAAGTTCTGTAGGATAAACCAAGATCATTGGCAACTAGCCTTTGATGTTTGGAGTGTTTTGTTTGTTTGGTTTTTTTCTTTCTGAGGCAGGGTTTCTCTGTGTAGCCTTAGCTGTTCTGGAACTTTCCCTGTAGACCAGGCTGGTCTGAAGCTCCGATATACATCTGCCCCTGCCTCTCAAGGGCTAGGATTAAAGGCATGCACCACCACAGCCTGGCTTGGGGTGGGGAGTTTTTGGGATCTCCAGCAGTCAATAACTCCAAAAATGATCACCTATTCATGACACTGGGCTTTTCATTTGATAGTCTGTAGTGTCCAATAAAATCATTGTGACCCTGTTATAGCATCTGTGATGGTTTAAATGAGATTGGCCCCCATAAGCTCATATATTTGTATGATTGGCTCCTAGTTGGTGAACTGTTGGAAAGGATTAGGAGACATGGCCTTGCTGGAGTAGATGTGGCCTTTTGTGTCACTTGGGATCAGGCTTTGATGCTTCAAATGCCCACACCAGGCTCAGTTTCTTGCTTTGCCTACTGCCTGTGGATCAGGGAGTAAATCCCTCAGCTGCTGTCCTAGCACCTTGCATGCCATGCTCCCTGCCATGATGACAATGGACTAAATTTCCCAAACTGTTGCAAATAATCATCTTTTAGAGAAATATATTGACCCATGCCCTCCTGGTTTTTAGAATTTATGTTGAGAAATTTCCCGTTTTTCTAACTGATTGCTTCTGTGTATAACTTTATGCTTCTGTCTTACAGCTTTCAATATTCTGTATTGGTTGTGTATCCTCGTTGTTTTAACTGTAAAATCACATGTGGAGGTTCTTTTCTAGGCTCTGTTTGCTGCTCTAATACATCCCATGCCTGATGGCCATCTGATTGCCTTATTTGGGAAATCTTTTGCTAGATTTATTAAAAATATTTTCTAAGCTTTTAGCTTGTAGCTTCTCTTTCCACACCCATGATTTATTATTTTAATAGTGTCCCAGAGATTCATAGGCTTTGTTTTCCATATTCTTACTTTGTTTATTGTTTCTTAAATGCTGTGATTCAATTACTTTGCCTTGATATGTTCTACTGGTGAGACCTTCCACTGACATTTTTTTTAAAAAACTTGATTAATGCATTTTCATTTCCAAAATTTCTATTTTACCAATATTTATCTATCTTAATGGATGTCACCTTCCACATCTTATACTGTTTTCCTTATTGTATTCCACTATTTAGTTGAACCTTCTTTGAATTAATTCAGAAGTTTATTCATGTCTTCTTTGATTTCTTCTAACATTATGAGTTATTTTTAAATTATGTGTCTGATATTTCACATTCTTTACCTCACTGGAAGGTAACACTACTATGTAATTGTTAACATGATAACATCATGTTGCTTTACTTTTCCTCATTTTTTTTTATTTCTCCATTAAAAGTTGTATGTTAGGAAGGGCTTTTGGTTAGAGTTTTTGTCCTCTATATTATTTAATTATTTAATCATCTATATTTTTCCAGTTGAAATATTTGTAAAGCTCAATAGGACTAGGTTGTAGTCAGGTTAGGATGTAGTTTTCCCCCACTGGACTATGGGTGAATCTCAAGAGCTTAAACACTCAACTCACATGCTCAGGCACTGAACATAACCCACAGCAACACTCTGGATGTGCAATATTAAATGCAGATGCAACCACAACTAGTGAATAAGTCTTCTATGAAAATACAGCAATAACCAATCTAATTCAATTGCCCCTTCAAGTTTAACTCCAGTAAGTTTGAAGGAACAAGTCAACAGTGAGTGTATGGCATGTACTGCTAAGGGCAGGAATAGAAAGAAAATAACCACAACTATCATTAGTTTTTGAGCAGTAGAGAAAAAGGATAAAAGTAAATAGAAATGGGAAACAATGAAGAAGGGAGGAGAGGAGGTAGACTCAGACAAAGGGGGAGGAGAAGAAGAAAGAGAAGAAATAAAACCAAGCAACTGAAAACAATCTTAGAACTTAGGAGGCTGAGCGATTCCCAGCCCTAGGCTTGTCCGCCTAGCTTGTATAACTTAACCTGATTTTATCACTCTTTATTCTGTGGCTTTTTACCTTTCTTTCATTCTGTATGTCTGACTCCATCCATGTCTCACTGGTGTCACCCATGCCCCTAGATTCATCATCTCCTCTTCCTTTCTCTCCCTGGAAATCCCACCTATACCTCCTGTCTAGCTATCGGTCACTCAGATTTTTATTACATCAGTCACAGCAATATGCCTTCATACAGTGACTATCCAGCAAAAAAATATGTTTTATAATTGAAGCTGTTGCAAGATCTGTAACTCCCCAAGCACTAATAAGCCTTATCCCTGATCCGGTATTGGTCCCCACTTTGGGTCCACAGTATTGACTAAATCTGCTGTGAGATGTGTAACTTTCTATGTGCTTATGGCTCTAAATGGTGTCAAACATGGTTTCCATTCTAATCTTGGGAACTCTTCATCTATGTGTGCTGAAGACGACACATAGATGAATCACAGTTCATTAAAAAAAAATCAAGCTGGTACTGACCTGAAAGCTTCACCCTTTTTGGGTAGTGCCAGAAGACTGTATTGATACTACTAGGAGATTAAAGTACTCAGCAATCTTACACAGTGCTGAGCTGCTACAATCACAACTGAACAGGCCAAAGTGGCATGAATGATTTAGAAGTATCCGGTCACTATCTGATTGCATTTAAAACCCACTTGCAAGATGGAAGTCCTACCTAGTAATGTTAAGTACACCAAAAACCTGTGAATGGCTAGGCGATAGGCCCAAAGGGAGAACTTTCTACTACAATTCTTCTTAATAGGCACAGTATCCAGCTAATCTATCTCTATATGGCTCCCTAAGTTATGATCCTGTATCCAAAGATTAGTCCATCTCATATTTCTCATCAGATAAGCTTTTTTAACAGTAGATATTCTTAGAAAAATAGATATCTATATATCTATATATACATATATTACATATTAAATATATATAAATATATGGATATAGATATCAGCATGCAGATCAACTGAGACCATATAAGACTGTGGAGATTTTGCTCTAAACAGGAGATCTGTATCACATCCACACTCCACGCTCAAGGCTCAGGGACCATCATGGAAGATGGGCAGAAAGATTTTTAAAGTCAGAAGCAGTGAATGTGTGCTGTGGCACATCATTTGATGAACAGTATAGGATTACAGAACACACATGAACTCAGTGGCTGTGACTGCATGTACAAGACCTTCATGAACTCCAGGTAGACAAGATCTCCCCTGGGCATAGGAGGCACTCATGAAGTTTCAGATTTAGCCGAGTGGCAATTGTCAATTGGTGACTACTAAAGGAGGAATGTCCCTGGAGCACCGCCCATGCTCCAGTAGCTAGATAGTCCTACACCTATGCACACACAGTCAGCATGAGTTAGGTTAAGTAGTTGGGATTTGTTTGTTTGTTTAAGAAAGAGCACGTGAAGCCAGGCGGTGGTGGCACATGCCTTTAATCCCAGCACTCGGGAGGCAGAGGCAGGCGGATCTCTGAGTTCGAGGCCAGCCTGGTCTACAAGAGCTAGTTCCAGGACAGGCTCTAGAAACTACAGGGAAACCCTGTCTCGAAAAACAAAAAAAAAGACAAAAAAAAAAAGAGAAAGAACACATGAAATTGGATGGGGAAAGAAGTGGTGGGGAGATATAGGAGAAACTGGAGGAGAAGGAATAGCGGTAATTTTGAGCAAAATATATTATCTGCTTGAATGAAATTATCAACAAAAATGTAAAAATACCATTTATTTACACATATGAAACATACTGTTTGGTATTTCTGATGTCATCAATCAGCTGTATGATCCTAAATTTGTCTTTATTTACTTAAAACATAAAAATAAACACATTTGCAATATTCTCCCAAAATAGCAAAAAGAAAGTTGATCTATGTTGACTCAAGAAAAAGGGACCCAAATAGCTCCAGTGCTTCATTCAAAGGATTTGCTACCATGTCAGCTGTGGTGTGGAATCCCTCTTGTTCAATGGATGTGTTACACTATCACAAAAGCTCCTGCTGCTTCCTCTGGATCCAGGATGGCACCGTCACGCATGCATCATCTGTCACTCATGTGGAATGCACCACCTCCATGTCTGCCAACTTCTGACTAAAGTCAGGCTCTACTTCCACCGATGGAGCTGAGGTGACTGCCTATGTCCATTACAAGGGACATACAGAATCAGATATTTTCTGGTTTTCTACTGGGAAACGTGGTCCACAGATAAAATAAGGCATTTGTGAAACATAAGAAGAGTCCCAAGCTGAGCATCAAGATAAATGAGGATGTTCCTTCAGGAATGAATCTAGCAAGACATTATACTATCCTTGCTGCAGATTTTGGGCAAATCCCTTTGTGTTGAAATTTTTGTCATGCTCCCCCACAAACCCCAGTGTGTAGAGGGGTTTTGAAAACCTACACAGGGAGCAGGACAGCCTGTATGACTGGACTAATGTCAACTTAACCCATAGTTCTTAGGCTCCAGTTGGCTTTTAATAACTCTATGCTGCGTAATTTGAGAATTTCTCTTTCTATATTCAGTTAGGCGCCAAGTTTAGGATCTTGGAGACTCAATTCTCTCTAGTTGTCTAGAATTCGTTTGGATGAAGCATACAAATACCCTATAGTCTACCACACTTGACAGATTAGCAGTGGTTATTGGGGACCCGTACTAAGAGTTTTGAGGACGCTTACCTGCAGGTAAGTAGGAAATGACACGGATGATTAATGCCCACCCTCTGAGTCAAGTGGAAGCATCTTGGCACATTTCCTTGTAACTGCCATCTTTGGCATGGGTATAGAAAACCCATTATTGCATTTATTTAATTTATTTAATTTCGTCAAAGCAAAACAGGGTTTCTTTCAAGGTTCCATTTTATGAAATGATGGGAAGAAGAGCAAAACACAATACTCAACAATGAAATTTGAAAAATGTTTGCTTTCGAGGCTACCTTTGTGCTGCTGGAACTTTGAAAGGTGGCTGCGTTCTAGTTTGTCTGATACCTTAACTGACACGTCACACTGAGACCATCTTTTCCACCATCTGGGTTATACTTCTGACGGAGCTTCTGAAAGGGTGCTTAACACGCCACCGAAAGTGGCCATGACAGATCATCCCGTGACGCTTCCTGTGTGGCATGAGAAAACAAGAGAAACTGAGCAAAACAGAAAGAGCAGAGACTCAAGAGGAAGACTGGAAGATAAAGCAAGCAGAGGCAGAAATTGACACTTGCTGAATAAGACCAATACTAAGATCTGATTTATAAGCTAATACTTCCTAAGGTGAAGGGCGATTCCTAATTCAGAACAGGTCAGGGGCACAGCAGTGGTCTGTGCAGAGATAAGAGCACCAGACAGCTCAGGATGACCTGTCATGTTCATCAGAGCAGAAAGCCTCTCCACTCTTGCTGGGGCCTGGGTTCCATCTGCCTCACACATTCGGTGATTTGAAGCTTTCAGATCAGTTCATAACCTATTATTACTCCATGCTATCGGTCATGATGTTGATGGCGATGACAGGTCGGAAACCTTTATGAAAACTCGTTAGGTTCTGACATAGCACCAAGATTCTACGTATGAATATTTCAGGCAACAAAATGAAATAGGTGTTATTAACATCCCACAAAGAGAAAGTTAACGTCTGCATCATGACATGATTTGTAAGTAGGAGAGCTGGAGCCTGAAGCCCCTGCTCGCTCAAATGCTTTCTAAACTGTCTTCTATATTTTTAAAAAAGGAGTCATAGCTAATGACAACTTCAAATAACAAAAACCATGCACATAAAAAATAGCTCACTTAATCCCGTACCCTTTATGTCCAGAAAGTAAGCGGGGTGACTTTTCCTCTGTTCACTTTGCCGTTCAGAACACGGAGGTTCAGAAAAACACATCCCCTGAGGCCAGACAGCTGGTGGGTAAGAACCACATGAGAAAAGAGGCTTCCTTGCTTGAGAAACAATGGGTGTAAGACTGGGAAAAGAGCTACTTTTGCTTTAATATCTGTAAATTGAATGGCTCTTCCATATATCAAATTAAAAGGAGTGAGCTGATTGGCTGTGCTACTGCCAGAGCCATTTCTCCCCTCTTCTGTGCATAGCAACAGTATCCATGTTCACCAGTTCAACAAACTCATCACCAGACAGAAGGGACCACTTTTACCTGAGAGGCACCTTAGGGTTTATTATCTCAAATCTCTGTTCCAATGGTTGAGGAAAACCCCAAGTTGTGGGCTTGTTTAATGTAAGCTTCTTCATTATGATGGCTTTCTGCCCTAAAACATTTCTCTCCTTGTTCCATCTTGGTTTTGTTTATGGAGCAAAGGCTTCAGAAAAAAAAAATCACACCAGAGACAAATTCTTCATTTGCTTCTGGTCAGAAAATATTTGATATTGTTAAATCTCTTCTCACCTTCGAGCTGTAAAACCATTCACACACTTGTGACATAGTTAAGGATTTTGTTAGGGCAAAGAGATCAGCCTGGAGCTGGGTCTCTGATGCCTAAAAGTGAACCGTGTAAAACACTGTGAGAGGTGACACAAGCTCGCCAGCCAGGGCACAGTGAGCTTGGCAGCGTTCCAAGTCCTCCAGCACAACTGTCATGAGTGGCCAGTAGATGCCACTGTTGTCAGTCACATTTTTCACATTTAAACTATAAAAGAGCAAGTTACTGCAGATATAAGTGAAATAAACACAGCAAAAATATTCACATTATCTTTAAAACATTAACTTGCATAAGGGATGCACAGTTGGATCTATACTGTGTAATAAAGTCTCTGATAGTGCTTAAGGACAAAGTAAAGTTGTCCTTAAGTCAAGCACAGAGCAGACAATGCCCTGAAGGTTGCTGTGAGGATTATATAGGATGAGGGTATGAAGTTCACTTTTATTTAGAACTCTTCTTTTTTTTTCTTTTTAGTCTGGGAGTAGGGGACAGGAAAGGCAAAAAAAAAAAAAAAAAAGATGCAGGAAGTTGGAGATTGATTTCGAATGTTTTTTCTTGTGAAAACAGAGAATAATCCTGTCTGTTGAGAATCTGGGATAGAAGGAAAACAAAACACTTGAGCAAAGCAGCAAGGCTTTGAGATACGCAGTAAAGGGCAAAACCAAACCAAACCAAAAAAACAAGTCAGGAGACCGAAAGCACCGGCACGGCACCAGCCTCTGAGAACCGCATACTTCTCTTTCTTTGTTTGGATTCTGCTCAGAGCCACTGAGCCCGAACGTGCCAGTCAGGGTGTGTGATCCACATATGTAACCCCAGTTCTCGAGATGTGGAGGCACTCCACTGTGAGGATGGTCTGGGCAACACATCCGGACCCTGTTTCAAACACCGAAACGACACAGCAGAATACGTGTGGCTATTGAAACTTGGCGTGATGGTTCATATCGGCACACTAGTGCCGGCAGAGCTGAGGCAGGATGAGCATTGTCGGAACACAGTCCATGGATGACGCTGTGTGAGGAGAGTTCTGGGAGTGTGAGAAAACCCCAAGGAAGCAAGAGTCATGTGACCTCTTGTGACATAGGACGTTCTTAGAACGGGCTTTGGTGCCCCTCCCAGACATAGTAAAGAGAAGCAGGTTTATTTCTGATTCCTCATCATCTACAGGATTTACTCGGGTGATGTTTTCAAGTACAGGCTCTCCTTGCGACTGCAAACAGCCTAAACTCATGTGACCTTTGCTCGTGTGACCTTGCTTAAACCTCAGAATATAAATTGTCTGATGTTCTAAATTGATGGAGGAGAGTTATCTGTCTATGTTACTTTCATTGGTTAATTAATAAAGAAAACTGCCTTGACCCTTTAAGAGAACAGAAAATTAGGTAGGCGGAGTAGACAGAACAGAATGCTGGGTAGCAGGAGTGGGGAGATGCTTCAGGCTGTCGCCATATGCAGTTGTCATGCTTCTCCTCTCCGAGATGGACGCAGGTTAAGATCTCTCCTGGTAAGCCACACCTTGTGGTGCTACACAGATTACTAAATATGGGTTAAAGAAAGATGTGAGAATTAGCCAATAAGAGGCTGAAACTATGGGCCAGGCAGTGTTTTAAAAGAATACAGTTGGAGCCGGGCGGTGGTGGCGCACGCCTTTAATCCCAGCACTCGGGAGGCAGAGGCAGGCGGATCTCTGTGAGTTCGAGACCAGCCTGGTCTACAAGGGCTAGTTCCAGGACAGGCTCCAAAGCCACAGAGAAACCCTGTCTCGAAAAACCAAAAAAAAAAAAAAAAAAAGGAAAAGAATACAGTTTCCATGTAATTATTTTGGGTAAAGCTAGCCGGGTGGTGGGACACAGCCCCACCGCTCTTTCTACATTAAATAAAGTTGGCTATTGCCTGAGACTTCAGTGCTCCTCATGGTAGGTTCCATTTTCCCAGGTTCATGCTGCCAACTAGAACGGTAGCAATTATGAGTTTCTGGCCAGCCTGGGCTACACAGTGAGACCTCGTATCTACACACAAGGATACACACACACACACACACACACACACACACGCACACACACACACACGTCCCCATATACTCTAGTAATGAGATAAATATAAACTCATAGGGAGAATTGCATGTTACTACACATGTGAGAAGGGTAACACTTTAATGCCCTGCCAGTTATCATGTTTTTCTTCCTTGACCTCACACATGGTAGGAAAGGGCTCTACCACTGAGCTGTACCCCAGCCCTTGACAGTTATAATTGATTGAACTACTCTAGAGAGTGCTTTGGTCATTCGTAGGGAAGTCAAGGATGGCTCTGTCATAAAAGCAATCTGCTCTCTGCCTTGGGAAAGTATTGCATGCTCTGCCTGTTTTTCTGTGTCTGACCCTCTACCCTGAGGAAGAATTCATTATTTCCTTGCCCATGGCCAGGGACTTGTCCTGTGATTGGGTCTGGTCATTTGGACCCAAGTACCAACAATATTCCGTGTACGTAACCTGTAGAGACACAGCAAGCTCCCCTGGACATTCTTGCCATGTTGCCTTGGTCATGAGAAGCGAGTGTGGCCACAGTAGTGGAGGAGTGTGAACAGAACCATGTCGTGGAGTCCTGAAGAGGTTTCACTGCCCAGAACTGTGAACAAAGCAGTGCCACAGAGGCCTTGAAGAGATTCCAGGGCCAGACCTTTTGGATAGGCAAGGAACGTGAAAACCAGGTTACTAATGCCACACATATACGTTCTTTTATTTAGATGTTTATCAATTACAGGACATTAATACAAGTGAAACATTTATTGGAAAATGCTATCTATTTTGTCTTAATGTGTGTGGCTGATTTGCAGAATCTCCTTTCTGTTTGAGAGTTCTGCAGATGTTTGACCACACTGGCAACTGACTTACTCGGGTACTTTATATGGCACCTTACACATCCCAAGCAAATATCTAGGAGGAAAAACTAGCACCCTGGTCTTTCCTGGCAGCTGCATTAGTAAGTCCCATGTTTTGTTTAAGGGTAGGCCGACATGAGATGATATTTGTTAATTTGCTTTCTAAAATCCCATCACCATATAATACATGATTAAATTATTCAATTGAAAATAATCCCTTAATTCCTGAGAATCCACCTACACTGGAGTATTTTTACATCCACTCATATTCTTCCTCTGAGAATACTCCAGTAGAAGGTAGCTGAGCTTCCCTGTGACCTTCAGTGTGACAGGATCTGAACTTGACCATGAGGCAGACCTGCCTGCACATACCTCTGAAAGACTATCCCGTTCTGTTTACTGTTTGGAAGACCTATCTTAATGTTAGAGGAGAAAGCCTTTGCTTTTCCCAGCTTTTCTTTGTGTCTGGAGCACTCACTGACTGGGCCGTCATTCTCCTCTGACAGCAGCTTCCACGTGTCCCAAAGACCAGCACCCATGCTCCAGGGTCGTTCCAGCACCACTGCTAGTGTCCAGGCCATTAGCACCAGATGGAGACAGCTGGGGCATCCAACCCTCCAGTGTGAAGACAACCGTTGTTGGAATAGACAGACTATATCGTGTAAACCAATCTAATAACTCTCTTTAAAACACATTCTATCTATTCTGTTCTTCTAGACAATCCTGACCATAAAAGCTCTAATAATTTTTTTTGTTGTTGTTCAGGAAAACAGAATTGGATGCTTAGCCAAAACTTAGGATCATTCTATTTGGTTAACAAAATAAAGTACATAACCTTGAGAAAATAGATTTTAAAAGTAGTTACACATGAGTTATAAAGGCATAATGATACATAAACATTATAAAAACAGCAGATCACTCATAACTATAATCAAATTAGAGGTAGGCTTTAAAAGTCAAATCCCAGTTTATCATACTTTCTCTATTTTTGTCACAACATTTTCTATTTAAAACTTAATACAAGCACTTTTCTAATAAAAATTGTATTACATTTATAATCATTTTTATTGAAGCACCAAAAGTCCATACATAAAATTAAAGAAAAAAATAAAACAGTAGATCAAAATCAAATCAGAAGGAAGTATAATGTCTACATGCATATTTGACATAATTATTAACTTTATATTCACTGAGAAATTTCATAATACTAATAGTAATTTAAAGTAGTTTCTCCTAATTCCTGTTTGCTCTATTTTAACATTGCAATGACACTTCATTGTACTGTAGAAAGCTGATCAGAGGTTTATTTACGTGTGTGTTTAACAGTAGAACATAATTGTGGTCCAAGCTGTTAACAGTAACAGTCTCTTGGTATAATTCATTCAAACATGCTTGTATTCCCCATAATATGTTATGACATTTAAAAATGATCCAGATTACAGTGATATAACTCTTACGTTTCTCTTGAAAACCTATGAACATTAAGTAGACTGAAACCCTGATGAGCACCCAGACCAAAAAGGTTTAATATGGAAGTCTCAGGAAGCCAGAAGTGAGAAAGGAGCACCAGATACATGTGTTTCACAGAGCAGCCCCCCCTCCCCCACCTTTGTAGTACGTCCAGATTCTGAATGTTCAGAGTACTTGAATTGGGAGACCCGTAGCCATGTGGGGAATGCATTTCCCACAGAACCCTCCACATCTACCGTAGACTTTGGTTCCATCCTGAAAACGTAAAGAGGTAGAAAACAAAAGAGACTTTTATACAAGCTGATAATTGGGCAGAAGACATAAAAAAAAAAAATCACCGGCTTTGAATCACATGGCTGGAGTCCTCACCAAGAGTTGATGTCCAAAGCAGGTCATGTGCGGGTCTGAAGGAAATGGATGGCCTATGAATCATACCCGCTGCTGCTCATGTCAAATAAACTACAGTAGGTTGACACACTTTGTCTGAGCGTGCACCGTTTCATCAGAATATTGACTTGGATTGGTGAGTATGTGGCTCTTGTATGTAGGTGAGTGTGCATGTGTGTATGTGTATGTGTGAGCACAGATAGAGGCCAGAGACTGACACTGGGTGTCTTTTCCACGGCTTTCTACTTTATTTATTGAGGTAGAGACTCTCATGGAAAGTGGAGTCATTGATCTGACTAACGACTTCCAGGAATCCGCCTTTCTCCACTGCTCCCCTGTAGCACAAGCCTTATAGATACAGGGCCAGGTCCTCATGTTCATGTGGAAGGCTTCACTTACTTTCTCCCCATATAGCTATGCACATAGATAAAATGGCAGTGTTAGCTAGACAAAGACAGGCAAGGAATTATGAGTACCACATAAATAGATAGTCCTAATCTCTGTAAACTCTCTAAAGATATTTGTTAAGTGGCTTTCTTAACTAAACCAAAGCAAGGAGATAAGTAAATACCAAATTGAACCATCACTTTGAAATATTAGGCCCTAAGTCTCTGTTGGGAGCTTTGTTTGTTTTGAGTTTTGCCACACTTGGAGTTGAACCTTGGGCCTGGTGGGCCTTGCTAGGTGATGCTCTACCAGTCATAGGCAGCTTCAACCTTCTTTTCACTTGCTTCTGGGAGAAACTCTCACTAAATTACCCATGCAGACCTTGAATTCACTCCATAGCCTGGCCTTGAACTCTCATGTCTTCTGCCTCAGTTTACTGGACCTACTGTAGTTAAATAACTACATTTTTAAAAAATACACACATGTCCGGTCATAAGTTTAAAATCTGAGATCCATGTTCATGTGTGTGGAGCACATATTTTAATTTGTGTATCTATATGCACATCAGTAAACTTGACTTGTATCCCACTATATGTGGCATATTCGTGACACACCAAGTTTCCAGCCATTGGTCTCTTGTGGGGCTTTCCATCTGAGTTTGGGGGCCTTTAGTGCTAGCTCAGCAGAGAAGGGATTCCCAGACTCTTTCTTTGGTCCTGCGAGACTTACTTGGGATCTGTGGATGATGACAGAGGCATATCTCCCCTGAGCAAGCCACTTCGCTGTGTTGGATATCTTCATCCCAGTTCCTGCTAAGTTAATGCTGAACTGCCCCTGCATTGTGAGGGAAAAAAAAGAATACATAGAATATTTAAGAATATTCTTGCCTAGAAACATCAAATGTCTCAAATTATTTTCTAAGGGTCTTAAAACAGGTGAAGAAAGCTGGTCCAACTCTACTGAAAGAAAATGAATCCGGTAGGGAGTTTAAAATCTGACTGCAAGAAATCAATTACAGGTGCACCAAGAGTTAGCACTGCAATGCTAAAGGAATCCAGGCAGGCCTTAGACGCTGTGACACCTAGAGTCAAGGGCTGTCACAGTTGCTGAGTCCCTGAAGGAGGAACGTTCATAGGGACTAGGATGTGCTCAACTTTGACATTCCTTTGGCTTCAGTTTTGACCACTTAGTGATAGCTTTTGTGGCACTACCTATAATGCATTTTCTGGAATCTTAGGCTATTGTGATTCCTCGCTTCTGTAGTAAAACGTTACTCCTTTCTTGATGACATAAAAGTGCCTAATATGGTGTTTCTCCTACAAGATCAACCTTTTTAAGGTCTCAGAAGGATGTGTGGACTGTAAGGGCTCTTCACTTCTATATTATGGGATGTGGTCCCTAGAGGCTCAAGGAGCGTTTTTATGTCAAAGATTTTAGGCTACCTTTGTTAGTAATAAACCTCAAATATACGCTGATTGAGAAATTAAGTGACCAAGATAATATGATGTCATATTTATACGACCATATAGTAAAGATTTATACACTGGGAATTAGAATGCACACTAATTTGGCCTTCTGATGATGTTCAGCGTGCACTAAAATCCCAGGCTACAGGAGGAACGCTAGATTCACACTGTAACACTTCGGGGGCTTGAGACTCTCACATCTCAAGCATGAATGAGATGGAACCCGAGAGAATGTGTTGTGGTAAGTAAAACACTCTCTTATTATTAAAGCAAAGCTAAACATAAAACAAATTCACTTAACCACATTTATGAGCTACTACTCTTGTTAAGAATCAGCCAGGCATGGTGGCACGCCTTTTTAATACCAGCACTTGGGTGGTGGAGGCAGGTGGAGCTCTATGAGTTTGAGGCCAGCCTGATCTATATAAGGAGTTCCAAGAAGACCAGGACTACATAGAGAGACCCTGTCTTGAAAGGCAAAAAACAAAAAACAAAAAATAAAAAATTCAGATGTCAACATTGTTTACTTACTGTCATTTTTGGTCATTGTAAAGTTACTATTTAAAATAAATATTCATTCAAATACATATGTAACGTAGTTATGAAATAGAAAATTCTTGTTACAGAAAGTTTAGGTAAACTCCAGATATTTATTATATAAGTGACTTGATTATAAAACGCAGACTGCTGACCGTCTACGGCATTGCTATTTTTCAAGAACAGGGCCTCAGCATTAGAAAGTGCTTTTGCGTAGGTGAATAATGAAGCACATTGTAAATATTAAATAATGGCAACATAGAAGTGAACACATGAACACACATCTAACACACTCCAGACTCCACGATGGCAACACTAGGCATCGTTGTGCTCCAATACTGATGCACATGTGAGCCCCAGAGTTAACTCCGGGGTAGAGTACACCGACACTCCATCCTAAACAACGAAGGGACCATGTGCATCTTGTAACTTCCAGCTTTCTCAGACATTAGAACTGTGTTACTGCCTGAATGTCATGGGTCCCCCAACTTAAAGGAAGATGCTTGATTAGGACACGGTGAAGGAGGCTAGCGTGGAGCTGCTCAGAGCAGCCTTTACCACATCAGTTAATCAAGACGTCTCGTAACTCATCACATAGTGTATCCTGAAGAATGTTCTGTGTGCGTGAAAAAATTACATATGTGTCTGAATGGAAAATTCTGTGGCTGTTGGTTGGGTTATTTGGTCAAGGTGATATTTAAACCCAGTACTGTCTTATTTTCTTCCGGTTGATCTTCCAACTTTGGAAGAGTATTGTAGTCCCTTACTGTTACGTCTTTTAGTCTTTATTTCTTTTATCCTGTCTATTAATATTTGCTTTATGTATTTAGGTGCTATGGTGGTGTGTGTGTGTGTGTGTGTGTGTGTGTGTGTGTGTGTCTGTAGTTCTCCCGCTAAACTGAGACTAATTTCTTTGAGAAACCTCCAACCCTAACAAGGCTCTGAGAAATAGCCCTTTTCCTAAAGTTTGTGCCCAGGCGAGGAAGATTCAGGACCAGAAAGGTGCAAGGACAGCTCAAGTTCCAAGGAACGAGGCACAACAAACTCTAGACCCTAGGAAAGTGAGACACGTTGGTAGCCCAGGCACGTAGGCAGGTAGGGTTCTCTTGAGTAGGCATACACGTGACACGGGTCTAAGGGAGGCCAACAGCTCAATGAGGATTTTACACTACAGAGTCGCTGGTGCCTGGATGCGGGACTAGTCAAGTTCCAGGCGGATTGGAGCTAAGGAAGTTTGATAAGAAGGATGAGGTTCAGTCAAGTTATTATGCTCTAGAACGATCTATTCAGCAACTGGACGAGCTGTTGTGGGGTGGGCAGTGTTTCTAGATCTTTAGACCATGTCTAGCATGAGCCGGCTGTGCCGCTAGGGGCACTGCTGCTTCAGGCACAGGAAGCAGGAAGCACTCTGGTTCTACGGTGCTGCCACAGATGTAAGGCTGGAGCATTGTTTCTCAACCTGTGCGTGCATGTGTGTGTGGGGGGAGGGGTCAGACGACCCTTTCACAGGGGTCACCTAAGACCAACAGAAAATAGATATTTCCATTATGATTTGTAACGGTAACACAATTGCAATTATGAAGCAGCAATGACAATAATTTTATGGTTGGGGTTATCCCAACATGAAGAACTGTATGATAGGGTGGCAGAATGCGGAAGGCTGAGAACCGCTGTGCTAGAAGGTGGAGGAAATACTGTGATTCCACCCCTGAGTTTGAAAACAATTAGATATCTGTATGTACACGCCTCCCATCCCAGGCTCTTTGTCAAAATTAACCCCCAAAGAGCCATAGGGTAGACGCAGAGCAGGACTAACTTGTAGAATAAGGATATTTTTAAATGGGAAAAAAAAATCATTGTAATTTGGTATTTCATTTCTGAGCTCAACAAGCCATAAGAAATGATACATCTGATTTCATTCAAATAAAAGAGAAACTTTTACTCTGAAAGACGCTGAAGTGAAAGCAGCGACGGCTCAGAGAAGAACGTCGTATTTGCGAACATCTCTGCTGGTGAAAGGGCTTTGTGTGTATCCGGAACGTGCAAAGGACTCAACATCACCAATAGGAAAACAAACATGGTGCCAGACACGGGCAGGGACAGGGACATTAACACACATACGACAAATAATTCCAGGAAAGGCACTTAACCCCATTATGCACTGGACACCGTTAATGAGAAAGCAAACAAGCAAATGAAAATAAACTTGGCAATACCACATGCTGGCAAGGGTGCAAAGCAACCCTTTGTCTTTGCTGGTAGGAAAACAAAAGGCACAGCTTCTCTTTACAATGCTCACCATAGAATCTGCAACACAATCCTAGGGATTTAGCCTAGAGAAACAAAAATGTACTTGAACACCTGTGTGAGTGTGTAAATCATAATTTTCAGCACCTGGAGATCACCAGAATGGATGGGTACTGGCACGATCTACTGGCTTTGCTGAAATGTGATTGTTTCTCCAGCTCTCTGGTAATCAAATGCTAATTATAAGACAGAAAACAAGGAACGTCTACCTCGAATTTGACACATGTATTCCCAAGTCACATAACACTCTCCGACTCCATCTCACGTTCAATGTGGTAAAGTTTATTTTCTCTAAAGAGCGCCATATGTGTTTGTTCTCTTTTTAGCATTCATATCCTGGGGTACCCAGTCACATGCAAACACAGAGGATGTGGCTTTGATGAATCCCAAACAACAGAAGAAGTTCTCTCTGTGACAACGAGCATCTGGAAGGTATTCATGCAAATGTCATGTAACTTAACACAAGAATCTGGTTTATACATTTGACAGAAGATCTCCAAAAATACTGGGCAGCTTGTATTTTTGGTAACAGTAGCCCGGTGCAGATGAATACAGACTGAATATAGATAGCACAGCTCCTTGCAGAGCGTCCGTCTGCGCCCAAGTACCATCTCATTTTGGCACGAAGCTCTGCATCCCAGAAATGTTCAGAACCACATGAGGGGCCATGGCATCCTGATGGCAGAAAAACCTCTTAGTGCTGCTTCTTCATTGACTATTTTTAAGGCTCTGAGAGGGAGGTTGACATGGGATATCTGTCTGTCCAGCTATAAGCTAAGATTACATGCTTTACGGCTTAATTTCCTTAAGATATTTGTGAGGAAAAGGTATTAGAAGGAAAGAAATAAATAATTTTCTTGTCATTTAAAAATCTGTGCAACAAGCCCTCATGCACATTCCACGCTCACCAAGGAATGTCTTGTTTACGATAATTATCTCTCTGATAAGACACTTCCAACAGGGAGCGCTCACCCAGGAGATAAAATGGATTTTGATTCTATTTGATAATTAGGCAATTTACTTGAATAGCAATCTCCTTTGAATTTTTGCTGGTATTTCTCACTGAGCAGACTTAAATCAACATGGAATTATTTAGGATCAGATTGTCAGCTTTTGACAATCTTTCTGAACAGCAGAAGTTGGAAGGTCTATTATCACCAAACTGTTTGCATATTTCATGGTATCAAATAGATGACCAGAGGGCAGAGTTCAAAGAAGAAGTGTTGTTGGAGAAAATTCAGCCATCCTGGCATAGATTGGCCACTAGAGAAGTGATCTCCATGTGAGAGGATCAAAGTCAACAAAAGGAAGCCCTGCATCAGGGTGAACATCACTTAGAGTGTTAAAATGTTTTCAGTTACGCATCCCTTCAAAGGATGTGTCCGAATAGACAGGGTGTTTGAAAGGGAGGGGATTTAAAGACAGAAAGAAGGTTCTGGGGAGAGGTTTGAAAGGAGTCCATTCTGGGATGTAGCCATTCAGCACAGCATTAGTTGAGGAGAAAACGAAAGAAGAAAGAAATACGAATGTCGGCCAGCCTAACCAGCCTCAATGACTGAAAGAGAATTCATAGTCTTCTGCAAAGTTGTCTGCTTTCAACAACACAGACAATGACATGGAGACACGGCTCAGCGGGTAAGTGTGTGGTACAGAAGCATGGGGGACCAAGTTCAGATCCCAGAACTCATGTAAAAAGCCAAGTGTGGGTCAAGCACGGCTGTACCTGCAGCAGAGCAGGAGACAGAGACAATAGGGTGACTAAGGCTTGAGGCTTGCTGGCTGTCAGCCTCTCCAGGCTGCCTGCCTCAAGGGAGAAGGCAAAGAGTGACAGAGCAGGATATTTGTCATGCCTCTCTGGCCTACACATGCCCACATATACACACACCTGTGAGTATATACCGCAAGCACACTTCACTCACACACATATTACTCTGTTCATGCACAAGCAGTGCACTCGTGTGTGTGTGTGTGTGTGTGTGTGAGAGAGAGAGAGAGAGAGAGAGAGAGAGAGGGAGGGGGGGAGGGAGGGAGAGAGAGAGAGAGAGAGAGAGAGAGAGAGAGATCAAGACAAAAAGTACTTATAGAATTGCAGGTTGCAGAACCTGTGGATATTCTCTCTTGAAATCACTGCTGAAAATTATGACGTATGAGCACCATTTAACATATGTCTCCTTTTAATAATGAGTCTCTAATTTCCTAAAACCAAAATTTGAGTCGGACTGATAAATCTCTGAATGACCCCAGACCCACAACTATTGTGGTTGGTTCTGGTCTTTATCCCGACTACCCTTTCCCCCTGGGCTCTTACCTTTCTCTTACTTCTGTAAATCTTCCTTTCACTCCTACTCTGTGGCTGACTGACCCCGCCTTTCCTCCTTTCCTGGTCTCTGTTGCTCTGTTCTTCTCCTCTTTTTATTCCCCTTGCCTACCAGCCCCGCCTATCCTAGCTCCCGCCTTGCTATTGGCCGTTCAGCGCTTTATTAGACCATCGGGTGTTTTAGACAGGCACAGTAACACAGCTTCACAGAGTTAAACACATGCAACATGAACAGAAGTCACATGCCTTAAGATAATTTTCTACCATGCACAACAGTTAATCTGAGGAAGAGGCTACTGCATGCAGATGCACTGTACAGCTATGGAAGCTGTCCTCAGAGCATACTCAGGCTAGAAAAATAGAAAACTATGTGGCGTTTCCTAAGGGCATGGAGAGTATCTGGAATATAATAGGGCAGGGTTCAGGTTAAGAGGACATTGCAGGGGGGATTTTTAGGAATGTGCAGGATGAGGATAAACAACCAGAATAAGAACAGTGAGTATGGGCTGGAGAGATGGCTCAGAGGTTAAGAGCATTGTCTGCTCTTCCAAAGGTCCTGAGTTCAATTCCCAGCAACCACATGGTGGCTCACAACCATCTGTAATGGGGTCTGGTGCCCTCTTCTGGCCTCCAGGCATATACACAGACAGAATATTGTATACATAACAAATAAATAAATATTTAAAAAACCAGTGAGTATGTGGAAGAGAAGGTTGAAGTTTAACCCTGGGAAAGGGATGGCTGAACAAGACCCCTCTGGGAGTCTTTCCTGACCTACAAGAATGCTTGGTCCAGGGAGCATAGGCTATTTGGATCTGATTGTGGAGTGATTGATGTTGCCATGATGGAGCAGAAAGGCCAGAGATCGTAGCATCCAGCAGCTGGAAGAGAGCAAGAGTGGAGAGCAGTGTCAGCAGAGGCCCACTGATTAGAGCTGATGCAGATTCAGGAGGGAGAGCTGGGAAAGAGGAGGCCATGAATACTGTGCAGGACAAGGCTGTTCCCCATAAAAATGTTCCGAACATGGTGAGATATAGTAATTTATACATCCCAGAAGCTGGGGAGACGTGAAGAGACTCACACCAAATGCTATTTAGTGAAGACACTGAGAGATAGAGACAAAGGGAAGCCTAAGGTAGCATGAGAACTCAGGGAGATTCTAATTCAGTGTCTAGATGGGGCGGCAGGCAGGTAGCAACTTTTAAAACAGTGGGGAAATTAAATGTTTCGATAGAGAACATTCCTTGGATGAGAATAAAAGCAATAAGGCGGAGATAATTGAATACAGCAGGTTGCGCAGAAAACAAAATATACAAGATGGAAACCAAGTAGACATGAAAAGACCAGTTAGAAGGGAAAGGACACCCCCCCTTCCAATCATTAGGAAACACTCTTAATCTCCAAGAATATAAACTGAAGGTAAATCCATGGAGAGGTATAAACCAGGCAAGTAGTAGTAACTCTAAGTGCTCTAGAATGACCACATTAGCATCAGATAAGTAAACATTAAAGCAAAAGGAAGGTACCGCAGAGGAAGGGGCATATCTTATGATTATAAAAAGAAAACCCATTGGGAATTTGTGAGAGTTACAAATGCACAACCATGCACAACAAAAGCTTAACTTTATAAAGGAAGCAAAGCAAAACAAGACTGAGCTAAAAGCACAGAAGAGAGACCACACTGCAGATAGCAGCCTGAATTCTATGAACAAACCATTCAACAGAATGCACAGCCTTTCCAAACATGCCCCGAATGCTCTTCAGAATGAGCCACATGTTGCACCATAAAAACCACCCTCAATAAGTTTCAAAGGACTGGATAATATGGGGCGTGGTTTCTAGTCACAGCATAATGAAAGTAGAATCAGAAGAAATAAAAGAAAGTTTAGGAAATTCACAAATATCTGGAAATTAAGATTATTCTCAACTAGTTAATGATTCAATGATAATAGAAAATATTTTAATATAAATAAATATACAGCATGCAAAAAATCCTTAGACACAGTAAAACTAATACTTAAAATAGAATTTTTAAATTATTTAAAAATAATTATGCTCTTAGCATAAAAAGTAGAAAATCCCACATCAATAACCTTCCACCTCATGATGCCAGCAAAAGCAGTACAATGCCCACAGCTAAGTGTGGCTCTCCCTCATCAACCAAGAACCTTCTTTCTTATAGCAGACAGAGGCCATTAGGAAATCCACAACTGGTCAAAATGTAGAGAACAGCTGATGGTGGGGTGTCCATCCTCAGCTGATACATCTACGACACAACCCCTACTTATCTAAGGAACATCTTGGAAAGACCGTAAAAAGACAGAGGACTTCCTCTATGAGACAGTGTCTTCTATAGATGCACCCATGGAGTCTCCTAAGTGCGGTGATAGCCTCATCATGGATAGGGGAAGATCTCACAAGGCTTCCACCTAGATGAAGAGCTAAAGGCTATAACAACTGTCCCATCCAGAGAAAAGTCCCTACGTAGGTTACCCAATCTCAAGCAGCTAGCCCCAAACCCATATACATGTAGGCTCAAGTATAAGATGGGGTGGTCCTGTTTGCCCAGATTTCTGGCAAGGGTGACAGATGGCCACAGACCTCTGTGTAGATCAAGCCTTATTGCACAATCCAGGAAGCCATCAGAGAATGGACCCATAGGGTTTGCCGGTGCCCTCTAGGGTACCTTTCCACCTTCTGAGGGTCTATGGCACCTCCCATCACCGCCATCCTGGGAAATAATCCATCATCCATGGACCTTTGGGAAACACACACCAAAAGAACTAACACCACCTCCCGCAAATAAACAACACATGCTTATGATCCATTCGTGCACCTTTCCATGCACATCTGTTCGTTCCAAAGGACCAGTTCGAAAAATTAAAATGATGCAGTACCATAGAGGGGGGAAAATAAGATCTGAACAAGCGATCGGTCTTCTTCTTGAATCCTTAAAATGAACTTAATATCGGCAAAAGTGCTTCATCTCAGTTGATTTCTAATTTTTTGTTTTTTTTTTTTTTTTTCGAGACAGAGTTTCTCTGTGGCTTTGGAGCCTGTCCTGGAACTAGCTCTTGTAGACCAGGCTGGCCTCGAACTCACAGAGATCCGTCTGCCTCTGCCTCCCGAGTGCTGGGATTAAAGGCATGCGCCACCACCGCCCAGCTTTAATTTTTTTAAAACAAAGGCATACAGAAAGCTTCGGCCCTCTAGCTTGATGTTTCGTGCAATATTCCGGTCATTAAAATTAGTGAAGAGAGGTATTTACTTTTTCATTATGGAGACGGAAAACAATGGAGCACACGGGAGGTACCTGTGGGCATCTGGCAGCGCTGTAGCAGTCTCCAGCTGTGGCGAAGGGGACCGCCTTTCCAAAGAGTGTCTTGGAAAAGAGAAGATCTGTAGCTATAAAAATAAACACAGCTCATCACCATGGAAACAGCAAGGTCATCTTTACCTTCAAGGATGCAGTTTGCAATCCTTGTATCTTAAATATACTCATATGATTAGTTAAAATTTTAACAGATTATCATTACTAGAGCATATTCTATAGGACTGCCTCAAATGGATATATTTTTACTTAGCACACAAATGTACGTGGCCTACATTGTCTTAAAGTTACAGGTATATCTGGAATTAAAGAAAAATATGGAAAAATTAAACAAATGGTCATTCACATGTTGCGCCACACCAGATCTCTGAGATAGATGGAGTGGGCTCAAGAAGAAAACCACAGAAAAACAGAACAGCTCATGAAAGGTAGACCCATCCTGACAAAGCAATGTATGTTACATGCACTGAGTCTATACCATTTCACTGGTGCGATTCTTCCCCTCTTCCATTTGCTGACATTGCTAGCAAAATGTTCTGATTGGCAGTATCACTGGATAGTCTATACAGAACACCAAAACTAGACTCACTAGATCAAAGACAGCTTGGGCAGAATCCTGATTCAGCTGTTGCAACCACTGACACCTGTATTTGTCATGTAAAAAACATGCCAACAATGACTATCCCCTCCCCTGATTGAGTCACATCACTGACAGCTAACCACACACCACATGATGACACGGGTCCTGTGGGGGCCATTCCTCAAAGTAGCATTTATACAAATATCTTTGAGATAGTTAAAAGCAGGTCAGACCTTTCATAATCCACCCGAGGAATTGGGCGCACCTCCCAGGCCTCAGTCAATGTGGTCATGGTGGTGCGCTTACATGCAGCATGGGTGGAGCATACACAGCAGGGGAAAGACAGACAGTACAAATCAGAGCTGTTCCAGGATAGGTATCATAGGAGTTTGAAGAAGGAAAAGAAAGGAGTTTAAAATGTATCCATTTGATATTATTGATATTATTAGCTGAGGGCTCAGGCCAATGACTGGCAATATGAGAGTTTGGGTTGATAAATTAGTGAAAAACATCATCCAATGACCAATAAATAAGCCACAGAGTGTAGGTAACATAGATACTGGCATTAATTAACTGACATGCTCACATTTTAAAAGAATGGACAACATTTAGAGAGGAACATTTGTCATAGCAAGATATTAAGTTGATATAGTAAAAGTATCATCTTTTAACCTTAATAGAAAAGGCAAAGGGGATTGAGAGGAATTTAAAAAGAGAAATCAGAAGCTCTTACAGGCAGTTTCTACTCTTAAAAAAATGAAGAGAGCTGGGTTTAAGAAGATACCCAGGGCTATGTGGTAACAGAAACAAAGAATTTACACACAGGAGGATCCCAGAGTCTGTGCCCATACCTTCATCAACACACAAACTGCTTTATGGCCAACAACACGCTCCATATTCTTAACTCATGCAGAAATTTAATTCACACAGAGCATCTCATGTCAATTAAGTGTATAAAAACACATTCAACTACAGTGTTTCAAAAAACAAAACAAAGCAAAATAAAAGGGGGCTGGAGAGATGGTTCAGCATGTAAGACATCTGCTGTCCTTGCAGAATGGAGTTTGGTTCCATGTCCCATGCCTGGTGGCTCACAATTATCTGTCACTCCAGCCTCAAAGGATCTCACACCCTCTTCTGACTTCCTCAGGCACCCACACTCACGCACATGTAATGCCCCCCAAAATAATAATATCACAAATCTTTTTTGTAAACCATAATGATAAATTTAAGTACTAATTTTGTTCTCTCATACAGAAGAGTCTATATATTTCAAGATGGAACCTTTGGGAAAGGATTATATTGGATTCAGTCACCAGGGTAGAGCCCAAATGATAGACCCTGGTGAGTACCCAAAGAAAGAAACCATATTATCATATACACATATACAGTCCCATCGTGTGCAGGCAGATGAGACCCACACCAAGCCCTGGACAGTGCTAATTGATCTTTCCTTACTTTATAAAACAACTTCCCTCGGGTTTATTGGGAGTTATAAAAACGGAGTCAACCACTGCAGTAAAGGTCGGTTTTTAGTAATTGGTAACTTTCATTATGAGAACAGCATCAAATCACCACAGAGCCATAATTTAGATACAGAACATTCATGCAGATTCTGTCTCTATGCGCTGTTTAAAGTGCTGGGTTCAATGAGGATGGAGACAGAGCCTCTGAAAGTGGGTACTCGTTGCTCCTTCATGCAGAGATGGAGCACTCAGCATGAAGGTGCATCATGGCCAGCGTACTGCAGGGTCCATAGGTATCTGTGACCTAGGTGAATTACCAGTTAATTTCCAGGAATATGGCATGTTTTCCAGCCTGAGTTCTCTGAGCAGGCCTTCATTCCCTCACAGTGGTGCTTAACTACGAATTGGGACAAGTTGCCCTCATAAAAGAGAGTTAATGTTATCATCTGTGACATTTTGATGTAATATCTATTTTATCTGATACAAGGTTGCTTAAAAGATTAAATGATGTGGTGTATAGGAAAACGTGATGCTCAATAGTTTATAATCTTGAACTAATGTTATTACTTTAAATCTTACAAAAACCTTATACTTATGTTGAGGCTATTAATTTTTCAACTTAATATGGTTGGGGCTTTTAAGCTATCTTTTAAGTAAGATAGCTTTATTTGAGGGAACTATCTTATTACTAGCACTATATTATAACACCTGTATCAAAGGTCCTCATATTTCATGTCATCATAAAAAAGGTATGTATCTCATAATTGTAAAGGAAACCATTCTGTACAATGCTGGGTTCTTCATTATACCCTGTCATATATGTCAATACATGGCTGTACTTTTCCTTAGCAAATGGAGGCATTTTGGTTTCTATGGAGACCCAGCACTTACTTTTGATTTGCATGGAAGCGAGATCAACTCTCACTTTGCTGAAAGCAGTGTATCCAGCAGGTGGGTAGTCATGTTTACATGCACAGTCTTGCCTCCTGCTTCCATTGAAGGGGCATTCATAGGGATTCTGGAGTCTGTAACAGCATTGGGACATTGTATTACTTGACGCATTTGTTAGCCCCCAGTATGATCAATGATGAACTTAGAAAATATGAAACATAGCTGGGCAGTGGTGGTGTATACTTTTGATCCCAGCACTAGGGAGGCAGAAGAGGTGGATCTCTGAGTTCGAGCCCAGCCTGGTCTACAGAACAAGTTCTAGGACAGCCACTGCTACAAACACACACACACACACACACACAAAGAGGTAAAACAGAAGTATTTTTATTCTTCAACACCATAGTGCCAACACGCTAACTGAGAAAGAAGCAGAATCACTATGGCTAAAGTGATAACTTAAATGTAATTAGCCAACTTAATCTCACAGGGAATGGTGATACTAGGAGGTGTGTTTTTGCTGGAGTGGGTATGGCCTTATTGGAGGAAGTGTATTGCTGTGGGGAAGGTCTTTAAGGTTTGCTATGCTCAGGATACCACCCAGTGTCTCAGTCAACTTCCTGCTGCCTGCAAGATCTAGGACTCTCAGCTCCCTCTCCAGCTCCATGTCTGCCTGCATCCCACCGCGTTCTCTGCCATGATGACAATGGACTAAGCCTCTGAAACTATAAGCAAGCCCCTTTCCCTCACAAGAATTGGTGTGTTCATGGTGTTTCTTCTCGGCGATGAAACCCTAACTAAGACAACTAACATGAAGAATATTTCTACAAAAAAAACTGAGATGTAACTCTCCCAGTTTTTATTGCTAAAATTAGTTGGATTTCTATAAAAATAGACAAGGTCTTAAACTTATCCCTTCTGTATTGTCCCACATACACCCTCTTTGTGATTACAGGCTCACACATGGCTAAGGTCCTAATGTGTCCACCTCCTTCTCAATTCCCTGTCCTCCAGGTGACAATCTCAATGCTGTGCCAAAGACTCAGTACCCTAACAGTGGGCCCTAACAGTGCACAGACAGAACAAAGCATCTCATACCTCAGGCCATATACTTCAGAAAAGTTGTCTTCCCCTTTGACCAGTGGCAAATATTCTTTAGGGTTCTCCAGTTGCATGCCCGAGCAATGGATCTAAAGGGAATACACAAATCTCTAGAAAACGCTTTCCAAAGGCAGGATCAAAGTTAAAATCGATTAGAAATGGTTTTCATAATACCTTCACTATTCTTCCCCTGATGTTAAGGTCATAGTCACCATCTTTGGTAATGTTCTTTGTAACTTGGATTTCTTTGCAGGTGGCGAATAATTTACCTTCAAGAATAAAGTCACGTGACACATCAACACTGAGCCAATCCCAAGCAGCATGGACTTGACCCTCAGAATCATCGCTGCACTCTGAAGGTCTGGCCATGTGTGGCAGAACGTGACAGCTGCCTAGCTCTAGTTTCACATTTCAGCTGAAACTTAGGGACACTTGGTGCTGGGTAGATTTGGGGATCTATTACTTACAGTCACTGGCATAACATTTCTTTTGAGCGCCTGGCTTTAAAGGCTTTACACATAAGTCACTGGGCCAACCGCTTTCAGTCCTGCATTCAACTCTTCTTTCCATTATCCCGTTTCCACACGTGACTGAGCACTGGCAACACAGCAAAGCCGGAGGTGAAACAGACAACAAATAACACGGCCAGGAAACCCACACTGCCCTCTCCAAGACTAGACTCTTTAAGACCAAAGTGAGCGTCAGTCGTGGTTAGAACTACGCAAGTTACAAAAATACTCTGGGGAAGGATAGTCACTGGAGGGAGAAAAAGAATCCTTTAGTGTGAGCCTGCAGCTGTTGTCTCTCAGGTGCTGGTTTCTTGCCATTTATCTCGTACAGTTGTATCATCAGCACACGACAAACATTCAGTAAACATTCCTCTATGAGCCTTATTAAAACTGCCTCTGTGTACATAGCACACTGCAAATACTTAATAAACACTAATCTCATTTATTACCATCATTACAGCTACTTAGAGGTCTTCCTTATGATGAAATTACAAAGTAATGTTATTGTATTTCCATTAAGTTGATGAAGAGAATGTTGTGTAAATAATATGTATTATAGACATATTAGAGAAAACTACTTCACTTAGCTGATATTTCTGAAGTACCTACATAAAGTCCAAGCCACTATACATGTTCTCCAAGGACTAAAATGAGAAATATTGCTATCTTCTTATAAGAAAGAATACACACAGAAATGATAAGACATTTATACACAAATCAAATAAAGTGGTTTTTTAGACAATGGTGGAGAAAGTAACTTGGAAGATTTACTTAAAATACAGATTACCGGGCATTCCACCTCTGAAATGCTTTATTCAAAGGGCCTTACATTAAGAATTCTGGACTGACCTTGCTCCATTTCCCCACTTTCCAAGTGGCCACATGCAAACAGCTTCCAATGTCACATCTGTACTCATGAGGAGAAGGTTTCACGGGGCATTCTTCATAGGCTACAGGCTGAAGCTGATGGAATGCATGCTTCTTAGAGGAACGGATCCTGGTGCAGAATGTAATCTTCTGTGGGTTAGTGAACCCACAGTTACCTGCACACTGAAAAATGCACACTGGTAAGGAAATCGGGAGTCCTGGAACTCGGCCAAGGCCTAATGTCTGTCAGCTGCTACATATGTATCTTGCTTATCAGTTCTACATCAACTCAGTAAACCGCTTCATTCATGGTGGGGAAGCCAAGGTGCAGAGACACTTAGGCAGCTTATACAGAGTCATACCACAAAATAAAAAAACAACAAAGCCTAGATTTTGCCTCTGAGGAGCCTGTGTGCAATCTTTCTTTCCATTCTTAAGCACTCCATTCTGCCTACTGGACAGAGTGTCCTGTCCTTATGTCATTCCGACAGTCTTGGGTTTTCACGCAATAAAATCTGAAGACAGAAAGAACTCAGAAATCTGTGTTCTTTCTTTCACAGGAGTATTTGGATAGGCTGAGTCCCTTACACTTTGCTGTGACTCTTAGGAGAACCTTGCTACATTGGTGTGAAAGCTGGGTAGAATTTTGTGAAAAGGTCAATCACAACGTTGTGGCTTGCTGAGTTTCAACAGATGCCAAGGGAACTCAATGGGGGAATAATAACCTCTTCCTTGGTTTTTGTTTGGTTCTCAGGGGCAGTTATGTGCAATTATAGATGTAGGTGATGACTTCATATCTTAAATGAAAATAGTCAAAATGTATCAGACCTAAGTAGATGAATTAAAATAATAAGACTTAGAAGAAAATATAAGTGTACATCATTCAGGCCAAAACTAGGCAGTGATTTTTATAGATATGAAACTCAAAACCCAAAGAACCACGATAGCGAAAGGACTAATACACTTGACATCAAAATTTAAAATGTGTATCAAGAAGTTGTCAAGTATGGGAAACCTAATCAATCAGGGGAGCCCAGAAGCCTCTACCCAAACAATGCAGGCTACTGCCATTGCCTTGGTTAACCCCAGAACATGAAGGTGAGACCCTACTGCTGAAGATACCACATGACTTGGGGAGACTGAGCTAGAACTGACTTGGAAGCTTCTTCCTCGCGGACAAGATCTCATAGTATTAGAGAGCAATTAAGTCCTATGCTGCAGGAAAGTCTATGAACCATAACAACAACCAGCAAGATATGCTCAAGGGTGAGACAGTACCACACATCTCGGAAGTAAGCAGCAGTTGTCTAATTGGACTTAAGACCCACTTACTAAGTAAGAATTCATGTCCTGATACTAGCTAACTAGTAACTACTAGTAAACTAGTCACTACTAGTAAAGCAGTCAACTACCTACAGCTAGTAAAGTCATAAATCCAGGGGATAACCCGCCAGCTTAACTCCCAACAGTATTCTAAATCCCTATTTTGCATCCACAGATAAGAGTAGCTCTAATCCCTCATCAACGAGGCTTCTTTTTTGCCAGGGTGTTTCAGGACAGCAGAAGGGAAAGAAGCTAACGACACTTACCTGAGATGAGTTTCCCGTCACCACCATATACTTGCAGAGAGGGTTCCTGCACTTTTTGAATGAAAGAGGTTTTCTTAAAGGATCGCAGAAACTTTCATTCACTTGGATGTTTTGTTCATCTGTGCATTTCACTAGACGGTAGGTCTCCTTTTTCTTACAGGATGTTGAACACTGGAAGTGTGATGAGAAAAACCAGTAACAGTTTCCTAGGTGCAGTGTCTTTGCAAGTTTGCTTGTTGAGACGTGGGTATAGTGGTGCATAATTGCAAAGCCAGAACTCCGGAGGGGAGGTGGGAGAAGCAGGAGTTCCAGGGCAACCAAGGCTACTGGAGCCTCTGCCTCAAAATAAGTGGGTAGGGGAAGATAGGACAGAAACGAAAGGGAGGAGAAGAAGAGGGGAGGGAGGAGAAGGAGGAGAAGGAGAGAGGAGAAAAGAGGGGAGGGGAGGGGAGAGGAAGAGAGGAGAGGGGAAGGGAGAGGAGAAAGGGAGAACAAAACAGATGGCTCAGAAGATAAAGTAATTGAGTATAAGAAGCCTGGCAACTTGAATTTAACACTAAGAATCCATACAAGGTCCTCTGACCCCCACACATGTGCCAAAAGAAGCAAAGGAGAAGACCAAGCTCATGTTAGCACTCACATCTAGCCAGGCTCCAGTTGTCCACTGGTACTTCCTGCAGTCCTGGTGCCAGCACTGCTGATGCTGCTGAGGCCTGGTAGCTGGATCACACATGTCTTCAGCCACTGGACCGATGCCTCTCAATCTGCAGTAGACCTCCCTCCACTGCAGCCCGGAGCCACAGGTCACAGAACACTACAAAGGAGCCCAGAGGATCTGAACAGTGTAGCTAGCAAACACCAAATGGCATATCAACAACAAAAGAGAACACTGCACATTTTCTATTTGTGGTAAACCTGTCCCAATACATTAGAGAGAAAACCCCTAAGATGAGTGTGTTTGCCATTGTCTTATCTAGAGAGTTTATATAAATACATAGTTTTTTTAAAGCTGTTATTCATATAGTACTTCAAGTTTTCTGGAAACTGTCAACTGAATTGGGGTATGCTAGGTGATATCCCAGTGTGGCAACCCTTGGCTGAGTTAAACATACTTAATGTTTACACAGGGCCACCATATTGTTTTAAATGAGACTTAAATTCTACTACTATGCCAATTATTTTCCACTAAACAATAATTTCTAAGAGTTTTGTTCTATTGATATTTTTATGTGCAATACCCACTATAATTTGAACCTGTTGGAGGTCTAAATTTTTGCTAAGCTGTTGAGTCTTGATTATATTTCTATGAGTAGCGTTCTGGAAAATTAATCAATTTTAAATTTAGATAAATGATAAATTTAGACAACCTTGTCTTGGTCTTTCAGTCCTTGTTTTTCTTAGCATTATTAATGAGCATTTGTTACTGTCCATATTTCTACAAACACTTCATTCAGTTGCTCAGAGATTCTCTACGCCTGGAGTTCTCATGTCATCTCTCTGCTTTTCCTCCCCAGTGCTCACCGGGATTTCCCTATCTCAGACACAGCAGTGGAACCTTTACTACGCATGCCTCCAGGCTCCCCCTGCCCTGCACTGGTACCCAGTTCCTAATTCACACCCTCACTTTGGCAACATCAGCATCACTTGCCATTTTCCCTCCTCATCTGAGCTGCGGTTCATATGCACCTATGGGAGGCTCCCAAATAACAGGCATTTGTATCTCACAGATAGAAAGCTCATAATGAAAGCACCAGGATATTTGATGTCTGTAAAATGGAGTATGAGCCCTCTACGGCCCTTCTCACATGGAAGATAATATCAATTACAGGGACTCTACCCTCACGACTCACTTCCCAAAGTTCTTATGTCCAACAGCATTACTTATAGGGGCAGGATTTTAACATATGAATTTGGGGGGAACAGAAATTCTTAGCTTGATGAAGGACAGTTGAAGCTTTGCTGTCTCTCTCGAGCCCTCACTGACTTGCTGCCTAGCAATGGAGACTCGGCCAGTTTTCAGCTCTGGGATGTGAGGTGTTCCCAGATCCAGTTATATCTAAAAAGCAGATACCGACAATAACAGAGAACTTGAAGTCAATATTAGCAAAACTTGAAGAAGGTTGAAGGATGTTTATTAATTGTGCTTTTGGTTGTCTTTGTCCCCTGTTATCCCAGAAAGGATTGGTGGTCACATAGAGTAATGTTTGAAGACTCATTGGTATTCTCAACAGAGATAATATAAGAAAGAATATAGTGTTTTTCAAGTTCTCTGTTCTTGCAAGCACCCTATGGCATTTAATCCCGTCTTTTCTACTTCAAGATATGTTTTATTATAAGAAAAATATTTAAGTCCCACCAACGCTAAGATCTGAACTTAACCAGTGGCTCAGATCACTCTCATGGACCATAGCAACTTTTTACTTGAGTGGCTGCAGAGTCGAACTCCAATGACACATTCTGTCTTCTCACTTCTGAATACCGTGCATATTCCTTCCATTTACGTTGACCTACAGGCCATGTAAAGGCTATTGAGTTCTGCCAACTCACTAAATGTGTTCACCAAAAAGTCATCTGGCTCTTGGTATAGAAGTAACCGTGTATGCTTTGCAGCATGCACAATACTAGGTAGACAGACATACCAAGATGCAGCCTAGCTCATCTGAACATCTTTCAAAAAATGATTAGCCTATAAAGTAGTCCTGATTTGTAGTTATGAAAACCTATTGAGAATCTTAGAAGTATAAACTGTATTTGGATAAGATCCTTACTGTAACCTTGAAAGAGAATCCTTGGAAAAACTTAGTTTACAAAACACTTCTAAGCAAGAAGTTCTACCAAACAAATACAATTTCCTTTAAGTCCTAAAACACAGAGTTTGTTTGGTTTTGTCTTTTGATCATAGTACATGCTTAGAAAAAAAATTCATGGAGGCTTTAAATAGCTATATTAGAATATAGAATACTATATTCTTAACATGGACATCTTCCCTAAAATGAATATGCCCAGAGATGCCATAAAAAGAATTTATTCCCCAGTATTGTTTTCGACATCAAATTTTGTCTAATTGAATAAATTGTACGTTTTAAAGATCCTACTTTAGTTTTATATATTTGGTGAAGATTATTATTATGTACAGAGTGACTCAGAATAGAAATATTGAATTTGTCTTGTCTCTTTTATTCTCCTCCCACAGTGTGTCTGTCACCCAGTAGGCGCTCTCAATTCTTCTGGCTAACAAGTAGCTACTGAATCTTTATCACGACCACCTTGTTCAGAGGCTTGAATAGCTCTCTAAACTGCCCAGCATGTTGGCCTTGATCAAGACAAGATGGATAAGTAAACTCAGGATTCCATCACCATCTGTTCTCAGACCTACAATGGCTTCCCTAGGTATATGATGGCCATCACCTACATTCTTGTAGTGTGAAGTAAGATATGAGTGTCTTTTAATATCTTGTATGACTTCCTATTGTCTTTAGCATGTAGGTCTGAACCCTGCCCCATGTTTACTTCTGTAGCACTATCTCAGGTTACTGTCTTGGCTTTCTCAAAGATAATGGATATGCTTCACACGTGGCCAAATTCCTTTTGTTTTGAACGTGGTGACATAGTTATCAAAGGATTTGCCATCTCTTCATTGATTACACTTGTTACATTGTAGTTTTCGTTACATGTGGAGGACTAGTATACACCTCTGGACCAAGATGTCTCTGTGCAGAACATCAGCAGATTCGTTCTCCCGAAGAGGGCAAAACACTAAAAAGGCACAACCAAAACCACAGATATCTCCAATGCACAGTGGACAACTTTTGAGTTGAGCTCAGGTAGGACCAAGGGGTGTGGCTGTGAAGTAGGAGAATGATTTACTCTTCTGGGTCACCAACATTCCTGTGGGTCCCAAACATCTTCCTCTGCTACACCTGTTCATGATCGCATCTTGGAAGTCTTTTTCGGTCGTTGACCATCTGCCCCACAAAAGCAAATACATCATCTTTCCAAGTTGGCTTGACTTATGCTAGAAATGAAGCGATGTAAGCTCTCCTAAAGGGATAGGCTTCAGCGGCAAGGATGGATGTTAACACCAACAAAGGCACAGATGCTCTGTACAGAATCTGTCTTCTTTTTACATTGTTTTCCTTTGTAATTGAAATTAGCTCCATTCACCCACACCATCTCCAAGTCTCTGCCAGAAATAAATGGCCACTTGAGTGGTTCTTACTGTTTGATTTATTCTATAAAAAATATTCTATGAAGCCAATAATTTCAGGCTATCCTTGCTCTACAAATGGTAATGTGTTCTACACATATATACTTTCAGAGAGATGCACAAGATAATCACTGGTTGCTTCTCTGTCCCAATTGCATAAGCTGTAGCATTGCTTTAATATAATTATTATAAAATAATAATCCTTTTTATTGCCACCTTGAATGAGACCTCAGCTACAAAGATGCATTTGGAAAGCTGCTAGCCAGATTAGTTCAAATGACTTATAAAGGAGTGCATTTCATTTGTTATTTGATAATGTTGCTAGCGTATTTAGTGGTGCATGCTAATTACTGCTGCTTAACAGTGACAAACATTGAAATACAAGACCATTTGTGTCTGCTTTCCAGATGTGTGGCTTTAGAGGCAATTTAAATACTTGCATCATTAAAACAAACAAATGAACTCACCACCCCAGCACATATATGACCTGCTAGAAACAAGACATTTTTTTTCATTTGTGTTTAGGGAATCCTAGCTTTGCTTGGGAACCCCACCCTGAGCAGACTCCTCAATGTGTCAGGTCCCAAGCATGATACTGAGTGTCATCCACGTGGACAGTGTCTGTGCCTAGGGGGAAAATTCCTGAATTTTTATCTCCCTTGGTCAGGGCCAACCTAGCAGACAATTTAGAAAGACAATAGAAGAATCTTATTCTACTTTTTCCACTTCAGAGATCAGTTAACTTTCATCAAGTTCCCAGCACAATGCCTGTTTTACGATGAAACTAGAGAATTTTTTGCTCAGTATCAATGAGGTGACATGGTACCCTTCAAACACCAACTGTCCATCAAAACACTATGTAGGTATGGCGTTCTTGTACTGGAGTATGCTGAAGCATACATTCACTTTTCTTTCAAAGTTGAGTTGTCAACTTGGACCGCATGTGTTCATCCATTTCCTTTGTGCTGAGTTTTCTTAGTTCTTCCAAAGATCTCAAACCTCACTTGTTCACTTCTAGTTGCAACTATGCCTGTAACTTTCTCTCTGTCTCTCCAGGATGCCATCTTAACTCAAATCCAAGATTCTGAGATGGAAACAAGGTCATTATTAATACATCACCGGATATACTTTGTTGTTAGATAACCAAGATGATGCCAGTGGCCATGAACCCCATGTTCACTAGCAGAGTTTCTGTATAAATGTAACCTCAAAATAAAATCGAGAAACTAAATTATTTTATGAATAGACTTAGGCAAGAGTAACAATGCTATATAGTATTGAGCACAGTGCAGAACATCCTGTAATAAAAGATGCTGTAAAGAAGTCAAACATTCAAGGTCATTACAAATGCTGAATTCAAACTTTTAAAATGTATATATAGATATCTAGAAATGATGTATAGATGGAAAAGAAGAAGGAATAAAGATAGGAGATAGATAGATAAATAGATAAATAATAGGCAGAGAGAAGATAGATAGATTGATAGATAGATAGATAGATAGATAGATAGATAGATAGATAGATAGATCATGTGATAGTTGAAAATGCCACATACCTCCTTCCATCTATTGGCTTTCCATGAAGGGCATCGTCCCAATCTACAAGCTTTGTGAGTTCGAGGTTTCTGCAGATGACTGCAATGTTTTTCTTCTAATTTTCTTTGGAGTTGATCAATGCAAAAGACCTCCCGGTACTTTATACCTTTACCACAAGAAGCTGAGCACTACAGAAGATACACAGATACACTCAATGTATAATGTATTTTTATTATCTTCAAAAATACAAAATGAAGTAAGATTGAAAAATACAAAATGAAAAATATTGCTTCAATATTTTTGTTACCCAGTGGTCTGTTATTTCCAGTTATCAAGAATTCAAAATTTGCCAATGTAAATTAATTGATACTGGCATTATAAAGTAGCCATTCCTTCCACAGAAGTACTGACTATCTAAACTGTACTAGCCATAAACTCTGACACATCAAGCTTTAGATTTGCTAAAGTTAAAGACTGTCTTTAACTAGCTGAAAGTCATGCCCAAACCTGTCATCTGGTTTGTACATAGGGTCACCATCTTGTATATATGTATTATCATACTTTTACACTAAGATCTGATCTTTCTCCATAAAAACAAAATGTCCTCATGGTCACTCAGCATTGTGAGCCAACTGAGAAAGCAGCTTCGTTTTCTTCATACATTATTTCTGTATTTTGCACATCTCTGTACTAGCAGTCACCCGATAGAGGCAGCAAAATCTTTGAATATATAACTCCAGGCATGAGTCCAGTGCAGTGTGGTAGATGGCTTGGGCTTTGTCACAGAGCACTGCCTTCAAACCAGTTTCTTCCCCTTGGAAAGAGAGGCTAAGATACTATTCCTATAAACTTCCCATAAGATCCGCATAAGAGGAGGAATATAGATTGTCCAACATAGTTCTATTACCCACGTGGATCCTTATGAAATATTAGACGCCTCTTTTGCCATTCTTCTTTATGAGTTCTCAGAGATGCTACTGCTAACTTCAGCATGATAGATGGACCAGGGAAAAGTCAAGCAAGGTAGACACTGGTCCTAGACGACTCATTGCATCAGTATGGAAGGAGTGTCTATCATTAGCCCTCCAACTTATACAGTAAAACAGTCTTTTAAAAGAGGTGTGGACATTTGATTCATTTAGAAATATGTAATAGACTATGATAATGTTGGATATTCTATTTTCTATATATTTATAACATGTGTATACATACACACATGCACGCACATACACATACAATTAAAGAGGTGCAGAATATGACATGTACTTTTGAGAATAATCAACTCCTTTACAAAACAATTATAACAGGAGAAAAGAGACTAAATGTGAGACTTCAGTTTAGTCTGGAATACAGACTCACACGGCATGAACCAAAAAGCCTCTCTTCAGAAAACAGTTTTCTATTCATTTCCTACTCTTTTTCTTCCCCCTTATTTTAATTTACTGGAGTTATCTAGACTATGATTAGTTAATCCAAACCATCACTAAACACACTCTAAATGTAAACCAATTTTATAAACCTATTTCATAAGAAAATTTTTATTTTTATAAAAGTAAAATTAATAAACATAATTTCAAGTATATTTCTTACTTGCTCAAGAAATGGCAATACCACTCCATTGTCTTTAAATCATTCTCTTCCTATATTATGAAACACCCAGTTTTAATCAATACTCTTTTTTTTCAAATATTGTATTACACAACTTGTCATCATGGTTTTTGTGGGTTTTTTTTTCACTTCACTTTATGTGTAAAGGTGTTTTGACTTCATATATACTTGTGCACCACATGTGTGCAGTGCCTGCAAAGGCTAGAAATGAGCATTGGATGCCCCGAGACTAGAGTTACAGATGGTTGTGAGCTGCCTTAGGAATTAAGGAGCAGCCAGTGCACTTAACTGCTGAGCCATCTCTCCAACTTCATGATCATGAAATTCCAAGGTACAATAATATTTCTCACCCTTTTGTTGTTGTATTCCTTTTTAAATTTCATTTTACATTCCATCCACATTCTCTCCCTCTCCTCCCACTCCCGCCTCCCACCTCCCCCTCCAAGACCATCCCCATCCACTCCTTCCAAGTGGTAAGGGCTCCCATGGGAAATCAACAAAGTCTGTCACATAAAGTTGGTCCTCACTCTTTAAGGTTAAAGAATGTTCATTATTTTCTTTCTTAGATTAACTATCCCAAGTTCTTTTACTTCTCTAAAGGCTCCAAATTAGTCTATACACACAGATGCACATGTGCACACACACACACACATATACACACACAGACACACACACATATATACACACACACACACACACACACAGAGAGAGAGAGAGAGAGAGAGAGAGAGAGAGAGAGAGAGAGAGAGAGAGTCCTCTAAGCTACAAAAACTGCAGAACCAAAGATTTGCAAAGTAATTTATGCTTTGGATGGACTTAAAATAAAACTCTTTCTTTTGAGTTCTGAACAAATACAGATCTGTTTCCCCCCAAGTTCTGAGGAAGAGTAACTGCAGCATTTTATCACGTCTGATGAATGCCATGTGGGAATTTCTCTAAAGTAAAAGAGAAGATGCTATGCAAAGAATTATGTTTTCATTGGAAAGAGGCGGCGGCACCATAAACAATAGTGAAACGTTACTCCCTTCTTCACCCAAACCACACTGTGCTCTGAACGGGGAAAACTGCACGAAGTCATTCATCTCATAGAAACCCACAAAACAGCGATTGTTTCCTCTGGTGCCACAGAAAGATCTGTTCTTTTTCTCTCAACTTCTAAGACACTGATATTTGATTATTCCCTTGGAATTGTATTAATGCCATAAAGCTCCTCTCTTGCATTCTTGTCGATGATATCTTCTTAAAAGTTCCCTGTATCTCCTACAGTCTTCCAAAACTTGCGTATTGCTCATTCAGGACCATGGTTGCCAAGGTCATTTCTCATCTATGTCTACAGCATGCTTTGATCACACCCACCACTCGCCTCTACTGTCATTTCCCTCTCCATCTCAATCCCCTTCCTCTCCTCTAATGGATGAAGATGCTTCATAATCACAAGAACACAAGCTGCTTCCTACACAGAACTTAGCATCAAGTATTCCAAATCAATGTTGTTTACAAATGAGTTGAATAAAAAATTCTATTAAAAACAAAACAGGCCATTTGAAGGAAATGCACAGCTTGCACGTGATAAAACGGAGCCACACCAGGCCTTCAGGTGACCTGAAACTTCCTATTCTGGGAGAATGCAGCCTATACTGATAAGGATTAACTCTAGAACAGGAATATTCTATCCTGAAAAGAATTAACTCTGGAACAGGAATATTCTATCCTGAAAAGAATTAACTCTGGAACAGGAATAGTCTTCCTTTTACAAAATCGCTGCAAGGGATTATAGAATAAAGTTATTTGTTATTTCAGCACAGATGATAGAAAAATCAACGGCTCAATTATGGAGGCTTTTTGACTACTTTTAAAACTCTAAACTGCTGAACAAAATCAAATGAGAAGATGGAGGTTGCTTTGATCTAACACATGAGAGCCTTTGCTTCTCCAGATGTTTATAAACTTGTTTAATCCAGAATGTTATCCTTTCTGACAGTTGTACGAAGCATCCTGACACTGGAGAATTAGTCTACATGCTAGCGAGTACTAACACAACAGTCCTAAAATACATCTATTGCTGTCCATCTCTGTGATGCAGAACCTGCCCTGTACAGACGTCCATTTTTATGTGACATTAGTAAAATAACATCTGTGAAGGCAAAAGGGAGATACTTTATATGAAGAAATAATTAAACAAAACTTCTAAGAGCATTTATAACACTATGAGAGTTGTAAAACCATATGAATCAGTAAAGAACCAGAAGATTACAGAACAGCACACTGATTTTAAGTGGGGCAGGTTTGAAGACATTTTTTGTGCTGCCTATGGGGGTCAGTAAATGGCAAAGACAGAGGTCAGTGGATGAGACAGTTATAATGTCTTTCCCTGGAAAGTACTCCATCTACCCCACCTAGGATGTTCACGCATGCCATTTCCTTCCTCAACAACACCATGGCACATTCACCCTGCTCAATACTGAGCCTAAGCTTCATTTCCTCTCTAAAAACGACTTCTCTCTCTTTTGAGTGTCTTGTTTTATAATAGTAGATAATCTGTCTTCTCCCAATCTTTAAGAGTCTTTAATTCAGAACATGCATGCTTAGGTTGGTTCTCACAGTTCCCTTCTTACAAATCTGGCTCCTCATTTGCTACATTCAATATGCCTTTAATTGTCTTTTTTCTGCATCTTTTTCTCTTGGATAATAAACAAACCAAGAACAGACACATCAAACAGAAGCACGGAAAATAGGAAGACCTCAGAATCACCTTTTCCCAATTTAATGTATTACAAATTGTTCACTTTCCTCTTCTATGAGGAAGAGATAATTGCAGCACACCATAGACCAGAAGAGTGCAGGGTTCATTCACTCCCTTGTGCTTCTCTGACATCACTTGAAGTCCACTGGAGATGCCTAACAGGTTTGAAATGGAACATTTCAAAGTTCCTTGGTTTCTTACATACGCTGTGTGGTCAGTTGCTCTGAATTGAAACTCCCTTCTTGACAGAAGAAGACACTGAATCCAGAAATTTACAAAAGTGAAGTCTCAAGACCGGGGAAGCCTGTCTCCAAGATTACATAAACAATGCGCATCTCCTAGGGACAGAAGACCGGCAGAGCAGCCAGAAGCTTGTGCAAGGAGCTTCAGGATTCGGCTTTAGTGAGTTGTCCCTTACAGTGATAGAGCTGCCTTTGTGTCGCTGAGGCTAAAACCTCACTGGCTGGTCGAGCTAGACTTTGGTGGAATCTTTCCTTTGCCCTGCAGCTAGTGCTGTATCTGGGGTGAATAGTTGGTCCTGCCTCCCCAGGAAAAAACAGGCAACAACACACCAATAATCATTTCCATTTTAGTCCTTGAAGGTCCTGTAACTAGTTATTTGGAAAGAAACCTGAATCTGGTCTGTAGAATAGAAGAGAAGTCAAAATTAAAACTATAAAAATTGCAAATGTGCATTTCATTTGCCTTAGTATAGTATTCTCTATGAATATAAATATGCAATATATAATATACAAATATATACATGTGCAAATGCATACATAGTTTACTCTTTAGTTGGGGTATTTTTCTATGTTGTCATGTAAATTATACTTATACTTCTCTAAGAATAAATATTGAAACTAATATTCAACTGTTGGCATATAAGTTAATGAAATCACTATGAAAAACTGTAGGAAGTCCTCAGAAAACCAAATCCACATCTACTTTATGGTTCATCTGTTTCATTCCTGGCTGTACACCTGAAAGAAATGAAGTCAACACCCAGAGACTTGTATAGCCACGTTGCAGAATGAGGTAGGTGCCCATCAGCCAACGAGTGGCTAAAGAAAGCCTGCTACGTGCACAGAGTGCCTTTGTTTCCAACCATTAAGAAGAACAAGACATGGTATTTTCAGAAATATAGATGGAACTGGAGTTGGTCTTCTGGGTGAAGTTAGACAGACTCAGAAAGACAAGCAGTGCAAGCTCCCTCCCTCTGGAAACAACAACAAACTTTGACAAGATTGCCTGAAAATAGAAGAGGGACTGATAAAGACAAAAAAGGGGAAGGATCTGAAGAAAGGGGGTGGGTGAGGGGGTGGCTATATCATCACCAGTTCTCTGAAATGACTTTTGATAAGTAAATTTGCCAATAACCAGTTCTGAAAATTGGCTGCTAATAAGGCCATTTATTTATTCCGGGTCAGTAAATAAGAATTAGAACTAAATTCTAACAGCTGAACCACTGCTTCTTTCACATCCGCCTCATTGGAAGATAAGAAAAACACACCAAGAAGGAAACCTCATGATTTTTGCAATACAATTGCAAAACCTTTATGTAAAAAGATGCATTTTCAAAACCTCTTTGTCAATGGCTAAAAATTGGGCCATTTAGCTTTTCAACTACTAGGAAATAAAACCCAGGTTGACATAACCTGAGTTTTGGTTATTTTGGTGTCCTAATGTTTTAACTTTGAGTATGTTGCTAATGACAATAGGGAGCACAGCAGTTATAGAAAGAGAATACACTGAACAACCTTGAACAAAACCAAACAAGGTACTACTGTTCTGTTTAGCTTGCCCTACAAATTTTCTTGAATTTTAAACTTTACTTATTTCCTAATTTTAAGAAAATCTCTTATATTCAGCTATGCTGGCCTTGAACTTTCTTTGTAGCAGAGGGTGACCTTGAACTTCTGACCCCCACCCTTAGTCCCAAGTGCTAGGATTACAGGTGTTGCCACCACTGCTGGTTCTTTTATATTTTAGCTTTGGGTGTGCCAGGCAAGTGCTCTACCACTGCGCTACATCCCCAGTCCCCTGACCCTTTCTTTTAAAAATGTTTTTAGAAGGCATCAAAGGATCAGATGAAATGATTGTTTCACTTCTAAAGACCAAATCAGCTCCTGCTGTTTTTATAATAGAAAGGTCCATCTGTTGAAGATGTTAATGCTCATGGACACGTGGCTCACACACAGCTCTGATGGCTTACTTACTCTATATAAGGTAATAGCTAGATTGTCCATACAGCTAACAAAGGGCTGCTCACTGAGTGGTAGGAGGATTCACCCAATCTTGTTTCAGGAGAGCTGAGGTCACAGGAAGTGTGTCTTACCCTAAAGGCCTGGAATGCCCACTCACCACAAGCTAGACCTCATTTCCGCTAAGAGAAGCAAGCATGGCTGTCTGAGGAGCACCGGAGTGCAACAGACAGAGCGGCTTGAATTAAAGTCCAGGCACTCGGTTGGACTGGACCGTCTCCTCTGGTTAACTGACAATTGCACATTGTCAATTACATTTTCAGTATTGATTGAATTATTATTACATACATGTATCGCCCTTGTTTGGCTCTTCACTCAAAACTAAAGCTTGGTATGTGCTGACGATGAAGTAGATTTAAATTTTGATAACTAGACAATCTTAACTAGAGCGATTTGGTGGAGAATTTTAAAATAGCATTTTAATGGTTGTGTTTACTCCCTTTGGAATACCGTTATGAAATGAAAGACCAAAACATGAAGTAAGATCTCAGCAGAGGAATGATAGCGGGTCAGGTCAGAACACCCTGGGAACAATATTCCAAGTAAGACAACACGAAGCCTTTCTCTTCTCTATCTTTGTTAAAGAGTCCTAATACAACAGTATCTAAATAAAAACTGTACCTAACCCCCGGCAGCACTATTGTTTTTGAGACTTCCAGAAATCCAGAAATATCTCCACAAAAGTTTGCCACAATTTGTCTCTCAAACATAAACCTCCTGCAGCTGCTTCACTCTGAAGAGCATCCACTATAATAGACAAAACCTTCTACAGTTGGATTTCTTCGTTATAAGTCCAAGAATAAAATCATTAAGTCAGTACAGTAATATAGTTGTTTCCAAGAGAACAGACAAACTCCTACATGAAGAGCATCTTGTGGGAAGAGGCTCTGATACAGGGCTATCCCTTAATTCACATTTCCTGAAAGGGATACTGACAGTCTAAAAGCTTAATGGGGTTGGAAATGTTCTTGTTTTAATCTGTGGCAGATAGCTTTCAACTATGCAGCTTGAATGAGACAGCAGTTGGTTTCGAAAATTATTTACTGCTGAAATATTTTCTTCTCTTTAATCAGATTTAAAGCTCATAGCTTTCGACAGTTAAGATTTTTAAAGTCAGATTAATTTACAAAATGTTTGACTCCCAAACTGAAGAACAAAATTAAATCCCATATAGCAAATATACTCAGCCTATTCGCTTCTGTCGAGATCTCTATAGCAATCATAACTTTTAAATTTCTATTTTATGCTCTAAGCTTTATTTTTGACTGTATATACATACATTCATACATCTTTATATACACCTAATAGATTTACAATTCTAATTTGGGCAATGCAATTATATGCATACACATATATGTATACACACATATATGTGTGTATATATATGTATGTATACATATATACATATACATATACACACCGTATATATATGTATATATGTGTGTATATATATGTATGTATATGTATATATAGGCTGTCCTGGAACTCATTCTGTAGAGCAGGCTGGCCTTGAACTCAGAGAGATCCACCTGTCTCTGCCTCCCAAGTGCTGGGTTTAAAGGCATGTACCATGCAAATATGTATTAGAAAATTAGAGTAAAAAAAATCTCTTGTGTCTAGGGACCAAAGGTCTCAGGGACCGAACTGACTCTTCAATCAGAGGTGAGGAGGTGATTTCAGACTGGCAAAGATGCTGTTCTAGTTTGCTTCTCTGATGCTGTGACAGACGTGGCCCCAAGAAATCTGGATAATCTGATAACAGGAGCCTGGAGACAGGAACTGAAGCAGAGACCCTGGGGGAAGGCTGCTTGGCTTGCCTTGTTCCATAAGGATCACCTGCGGGGCAGGCACCACCCACTCTGGGCTCAGTCAGACAAGAAGATGCCCTCACAGACCAATACACAATTGAGCTTTCCTCCTCTCAGATGACTCTAGTTTGTGTCAAATTGATTTAAAAAAATCACCAATATAGATGCTACTAAGCTCAGCTTTATTTTGCTAGAAGCAGTACTATATGTAATTCCAATTCAAAATCCAAGCATCAGCAGCATCATGATTATTTAAGACAGGGTCTTACTGTGTAGCCCTGGCTGGTCGGGAACTTGCTACATAGGATGGTCTCAAACTCACATAGTCTACCTGCCTCTGCCTCCCGAGTTCTGGAACTAAAGGGTTGAGCTATCTCACTTGGCTGAAAGCGTTATTTGCAGCAGGAACCACTCAGGGAATCCTGCCATTACTCTAAAGCTTGTAATTTGTTTTTAACTTAAGGAATAAGTATTTCAGACTTCTCCACACTGTCTGTTTGCAAGCAAGACTGGTTTAGAGTCCCTATCTGGAGTTACACTCATCTAGGGACAGAAATCTTTACTTATTTTGAGAAACAAAAGCTGTGGCTAACATGAGAATTGTTAAAATACTGCCCTAGTTTTTAAAAGTTTATTTATTTTATTTGCATTGGTGTTTTACTATGGGTGCAGGATCCCCTAGAACTAGAATTGCAGACATTTGTGTTCTGTAGAATATTATTTTAACTAGACAAAGATGTGCTACATTTATTTATGCTGCAGAATGTTACTTTAACTGTGTAAAGTGTGTTACTTTTGTTTATGCTGCATTTGTTTAATGCTGTATCCATGTGTGCTGAATTATGTAAAGACATACTGCATTTGTTTCACCTTGCCTGCCTAAGGCATCTGTTTGGACTAATAAAGTGCTGAATAGCCAATAGCTAGTCAGGAGAAAGGATAGGCAGGGCTCTTAAGCAGAGAGAATAAATAGGAGAGAGAAAATTGAGAAGAAAGAACCAGAGAAGAGAGGAGAGAACAGGGAGACACCAGACAAACTGACACAGGAAGCAGTGAAAGATATACAGAAGAAAGGCAAGTAAAAAGCCCTAAGGCAGAAAGTAGAGATAGAGAGACAGGTCAATTTAAGTTAAAAGAGCTAGCCAGAAATGAGCCTAAGCTAGGTTGACCATTCACAACTAGTAAGTCTCGGTGTCATGATTTGGAACTTGGTTGGTGGCCTAAAAGAAAAAGCCTGCTTTGTTTGTGAGCTGCCATGTGGGTGCTGGGAACTGAACATGGGTCCTCTGGAAGAGCAGTCAGTGCTCTTAAACATGGAGCCATCTCTCCAGCCCTACTCCACCCCCCCCCCAAATTTTAATAACCGTTTCACTGGTGTTATTCTGAGCCTATTTTTTTCTTGATGCTTTTACAAACCATAGGAAGCCAGGATATTGCTTTTACAAGAATGTAGGATGCTCTCTGCAATAAATATCCCACATATACCCTACCTTGGAGCCAATAGGAAGAACCATGAGTACCTACCTTCCATTGTGGAAAAACTGAAATTCTTCAGTGTGGACAGGCCATAAAACTCCAGTTTACTTTTATTTTTAGATACTAACTTTTAAAACATCACTATGATAACACTAAAAACATTCTTAAAACTAAATACAAAAAAATGCAGGAATGAACATCCACATTTCCACAAATGCTTTGTGAGCTGCTTAGGGAATTGATAAAAGTAAGGCCAGGAAGTTTGTTTTTAAACAGGGTTGTAAAGGTCCCAAAAGGAATATACAGTTCTCTGATGAGGCATGAATGAGCTATATAAGTGTCCTGGGCAGGGACAAGTCAGAGTGGGAATTAAAGAAATGTCATACACTGCACAAATTAATGTCTGCTTGCCTCATGCAACAGAAGTGGCAATGGAATGGCTTTAGGAATTAAATTTATAATTCATTGAAATTGAGTCCATTTTAAATAATTACCAAAAGCACATAAAATGAATTATTTTTATTAAAATGTAAGATGGGTTTTTATGAGTTTTAATAGTGGGGAGTGATGAGTTAGATAATAAAAATATGTAGGGTAGAGAATAAGACACATTTTGAAATAGCTGTCAGTACTTGGGCAGCCTAGGGCTAGATGCTTAGTGTGGTTTGCTGATGTGGGATGTCCTTCTATATATGTGTTGCTTTTATTGGTTAATGAATAATGCTGTTTTGGCTAATGGCTTTGCACAGTAAAGCCAGGTGGGAAACCAGAACAGAGATAGAAAGAGAAAGGATGCAGAGTCAAGGAAATGCAATGTAGCTGCCTAAGGAGAAAGATGTCAAAACATTACCATGTAAGCCACAACCTTGTACGATACATAGATTAATAGAAATGGGATAATTTAATATATAAGAACTAGCTAGGAATATGTCTGAATCCTTGGCCAAACAGTGTTGCAATGAATATAGTTTCTGTGTGATTATTCAAGTCTGGAAGGCTGGGAAGCAAAAGTAGAGTCTCTGTTCACAAATCCCCATGCAATGTTCCCCAGAAACTCATATGTTTGAACACTTGGCCTCTCCTGGTGGCACTGTTTGTGAAAGTCATGGAAATTTTGAGATGTGGAAGCTTTCTGGATAAAGAGGAAAACTGGAATGAGCACGGAGGTTTTGTAGTTAAGCCTCACTTCCTGTCCACACTACGCTCTCCGGTTGCCAATGCAAGTGACCACTCACTCTGCTTTTCTGCCACAATAGACTGTACCCTTCTAGAACCAAGAGCCATACCACATCCTTTCTTAAGTAGTTCCATCAGGTGTCATGTTGCAGCAACGTGTACAGTAGCTAACAGTGCTTCAACTTCACTGGTCCTCTACTTTCTCAGATAAAATGATGGCAATAACAGCAGAGCTCCCAGTAGCAGTATGACATGTGAAGGAATCTTTTACAGCGCTTGATGCACTATGCAAATGTACATAAAATCATCTGCTCTCATCTTTTCTCTCCTTTCTTTTCTAAATCCTGAGACCAATAAAGGCTCTTTCGTTGATTTATAAGCCTGCATGACTGGAACACAGCATTTCTGGGTTCTCAGAGCAAAGCTCAACAGTCAGAACGGGAAGCAAGAATCCCAGGGGATTCTTGACACCTGTCTTCTTTACCCTGAGCAAAACCATTGCCAAACACTGAAAAAAATGCATCAGGTATACACTGAATTATTTTCTAATGAGAATGAGGTAGATAAAGATGAATAGATTTTTTTTTGCAAAAGATATCTTTGTAAGTTTGTCTACTTAAAAAAAGAGAGAACTAGTTAAAAATGTTTGACTTCTGATGATAATGTGTTTATTTTTAATTCAGGGTCTTGCTCAATAGCCCAGACTGGCATCAAACTCATGACTGTTCCTCTGTTTAGTCTTTCCTGTACTTGCATTACATATATGAGGCATCACATCCAGCCTTACCAGAAGTGCCCATTTCTTCCCTTCTTTTAACCTTTTAAAACCCTTATGTCCACGTAAACTGAATAGAAAGATGCTAAGAGTATAAACACAATGGGCACCAGTGAGAAAAGGACCCCTTGTACCTGCAGAGCCCTGACAAACAAATGCTATATTTCTGGTGTATTAAGTTTTTTTTCCTTTTTTTGATATTTTATTAATTTATGTTTATGAGTGCTTGTCTGCATTTGTGTTTGTGCATCACACTCATGCAGTGCCCATGGAGGCCAGAAGAGGGCACTGAATCCTTTGGAACAGGATTTACAGATGGTTATGAGTCACTGTGTGGATGTTTGGAATTGAACATGGGTTCTCTGAAAGAGAAACCAGGTGCGGGAGAATTGTCTATATTCTGTCAATTATATTTTAAATATAAACACTGATTGGCCAGTAGCCAGGCAGGAAGTATAGGTGGGACAACCAGACAGGAAGTAGAGGTGGGGCAAAGAGAACAGGAGAATTCTGGGAAGAGGGAAGCTTCCTCTGTAGTCCTGTCTAGATACTGAAGAAGCAGGATGTGACCTGCCCCACTGAAAAAGGTAGTGAGCCATGTGGCTAGCATATACTAGAATAATAGGTTAATATAAGTTATAAGAGTTAATAAAAAGCCTGAGCTAATGGGCCAAACAGTTTATCATTAATATAGACCTATGTGTAATTTCTTTGGGGCTTACTGGCTGTGGGACCTGGTGGGAAGACAGAAACCATGCAGGACAGAAATCCCAACAAGCAGGCCCTCATGTTACAGCAACCAGCGCTCCTAAGCGCTAAGTCATCTTCTCATGCCCCTCAAATGTTTGTTGTTGCTTTGTGGAGATAGCATCTGATACATATATATATATATATATATATATATATATATATATATATATATATATTACCTTGTCAGCCTCCTGAGTGTTGGAATCTATAAGCATACATAATGATTCCTGACATACCATTTCTTTTTTGAGCAGCCATGGAGCCAACTGCCTGTAATCCCAGACCTTGAGAGGTAAAGGCAAAATTCTCCAGACACTGAAACTATCTACTACTCAGAAAGTCGGGAGCCATTCTGTCTCAAAAAACATCTAAAATAATAATAATAATAGTATCTATCTTGACTCTAGCTGGTGAGGATTTAGAAATGTTACTAAACATTTTGGCCACACAAAGTATTTGAATGTCTAAGTCATAGCTTTTGTAAAGCATAACTCAGAAATTCAAAGCCTTTCTAAGTATTAAATACTAACTTTTGTATATACAACATATATGTATTTTCATGTGACTGTGGGCCCATGAAAGTTCATGGGTAGAGGTCAAAAAACAGTCTCTGGGGTCTGTCCTCTTCTCCCACTATGAGTCTCTCTTGTTCACAGGGATAGCTGGCTTGTAAGTTTCCAGGGATTTTTCTGTCTCCTCTGCCAATCTCATCAGAAAACTAGGACTGCAGGCACTCACTACTATGTCTAGCTTGATTTACAAGAGTTCTGATGATCCAAACTCAAGACCCATAATCTACCCACTAAACCATCTTCCCAGCTCCCCCACATCAAAATACTATTTTAAGAAGTTCTACTAATATATTTTGACCCAAAACATAAACGTAACCTTTGCAGTTTGGGCACAAGTCTGACACACCACACATACTTTACACCTGCCTTTCCAGCAGAAGGGACAGTCACTGACCCACACCCAGTGTATCCACTGAGTCCCTGAAGCTCTTATCTGTTCACTGATGACCCCTGGGTCAACACACATGCAAACTCATGGTTTTCTCTCTGTGTTGAGAAGAAGATGCACTGACTTCCTCCTATGGGCACATGTTTTTGCCTTAGTTTTTAGGGTTTGGGCAGTTGTGTCCACACACATGGAGAGTAATGGATTCATAAAGATGAAGCTCCAATTTTCATCTTAGAAACAAGTGTGTTCTCCATTTGCTAATGTTTTCAGGAATGCCAATGAGCTACTAATGTCTGTCATTTGAGATAAAGAAGAGACCAAACAGTGCTTGGCAGAAAGCAATTCCTTTGGAAACCTCCCCCAAACATTTTTAAATGTTTGAAAATATTTGTTATTTTGCCAAGCATATATCCTTAAAACTTCAAAGTCAAATTTTATAATCTGTTTAAATGGTTTCCAAATCTTTCAAAGTCAAAGACCTTGAAGTTTCGAAGGTAGGTATTTGTTAAAAATCCCAAGATTTAACTCCTAAAAATTTAAAGAACTTAATGGCATCATTTAAGACAAATTTGTAAAATGATTGCCACACTTGATTTTAAACCAATATCTTAAATGACAAGAGTGCCCACAGATGGGCGTTGCTCCTTTGAGAGATTTCTCCAAATAAATATTTCAATGCTAGAAATTATTAAAATCACATTTTAAATACATCACATGCTCTGACCTACACTAGGGAGTTGAACTACATTTTCAAAACTCATCAAAATATTTGGACACTTCTTAACAATTAAGTGGTTAACAAATAATTCAATGAGAAAATTTCCTTAACTTCATAAAATAAGGTATATTTAGTATTATTCACATGATCCTTTAAAATTTACATTTGTGTTTCTTTTCTAAATCAAATAATCACATTTTAATTTCTAGAGACGATGTACAAAGAAAGAGAACACACAATGAAAACATGTTAAGAGAAATATACCTACCTTTGAAACTGCAAGGTCTTTGACAATGAAAGATTTGAAAACCATTTAAATAGATTATAGTGTCTGACTCCTATGATTACATAGAAGCTAGAATATGGTTTTGTCTAACTATCCAAAGCTGACACATATATTCTATGTTCCCCTAGAATGCTCCTCTAGCTTCCATAAGCAGACTCTGCTGAGGCATTAGAGGGCTCCGAGCAATGTCTTCTGAAAAAAAAAAAAAATCTAGTGTTTCCAGAGAAGCTTACACATCTAAAGCATTCACTGGGGAAACAGAAACGCCACAGACACATGGGCGCTTTTGCATTCTTCAGCATATAAATATCAGAAAGAGGGCACATCCCACTTATGCAGAAACACGACTTAGTTGCTTTCTGTTCTAAGTTACAACCCCAGTGACATCAAAGGCTACAACCACTCTATCCTTTAGGCTATCTCCTCGCGTTTTTCTGAGGTCATTTGTCTAAAATGTCCAGGATCCAGCTTGGTTTCTTTTACTATTTTCAGAGCGCCATAAGTAGATCCATAGGGCAATCTGCAAGCTCACCTCTGCTCTCTTTTTGTGAGGCATGGAATCCACATGTACAGAGGAGGCGGCTGTGGCGTTGTGCAGAAACACCCACTATTTGACAGCAGAACAAGATGCTCCTCAATGTAACCCATGTTATGAAGAAATACATCTTATTGGTTTAAGTTTTCTAGAAGGATTTACTAGCAGAAGTCCTCTGCTTCCAAGTGTAATCTTCATCAGTAATCCTTGGTTTATTCTAACATATCAAGCTCCAAATATTTATGAGTCTTCAATATTATAAATCACTTGGCTGTTACTGCAACTGTAATACCTCATGCCTGCAACTGCATTTATTTTACACTTTTACTATTAAATTGTCAAGTCATTCTACATAGAACTACATCTGGTTGAGTTATAGTGACCACCAGAGTGCCCACTATGTTGTATATATATATTGCATATGAGAATGATAAATGTACTATAGAAAAGATATGGCGATAAATATGATAAGCAAATTTCAAATACATTTTAAATGTATAACTAGTTAAATGCAATTTAATATATTTTAAACTTTATTTTAAAAATTGTTCTCCAGGGGAAGCAAGAGGGCTCAGTGGGTTAAAGTGCTTCTCTCCAAGCCTGATAACCTGAATTTCATCTCTGGTATCTACATGGTTTAAGTGAGAACAGATTCCTGCAAGTTGTCCTCTGACGTTCACATGTGTACCATGTGCGTACAAAACATACAAACCACACAATGAATAACAAAAATTTTAAAACTACTTATTATGTTTGTACGTTCTTTTTCCAGATTTAAGGAAATCATTATTGTAGGTCCCTTGACTGCTCTTTAAAAAGTTGAAATGAGTGACTACTTCCTGGACTGCTTCCCCACGCATGACCTTGCTCCTGCGCAGCTGCTGGCTTTGGGGGGGTGCCAGTCTGTCCCGAGCTGCTCCTAGGCTCATCCATAAGTCAGAGCTGCAGAGGCTGTGTTACACAAAACCACGAACACAGCAAGCTGTGGAGTCAGGTATGTGTGCTCGGACCACCAGCTCACTTCTGAGAGGTTTGGGTAGCATGCGTTCTTCTTAGATATTCAATGATTTTTTTTTTGTCTCTCTATACTCCTTTGACTCCCCCCGCCCCCAAAAAAAACACTTTGAAGAAAAGCACCAGAGTGAGTGGGTTTCTAAGAGCAAACTTTCAATTCAAAAAAGAAATTCCTAAAGTGTTCTAAGAGAAAGGGTCTTCAAGGAATGGCGTTTTCCTTACTCCCATTGTGTTGTTCTCAACCCCAGAACACAGTATTTATTTATCAGACATGAGTTCATTTCACATGGTGAACAAAATCATTCTAGGAAAACTACTTAAGCCCGTGGGGAAATACAAGGAAATAAATATTTTAAAAGCATTTTCTCCAGTAGTTCAATTGTGTTAAGTGTGATGATCCTATTAAAGATTGTGCTGGTCACAAACTAACAGTCTGATTTTAATTGTAGTAATAACCCCCACTACATTTTATTCATTGCTTATAATACATAAAAAGAAAAATGTAAGCATTTCTAGTAGTTTTAAATGAACAAGCGGATGGTAAATCTTACATTTTTACATTGCTATATTAGTTTGTAAGAGTTATCTAGAAAATTGTAGTAACTTATACAAATACTCAGAAAAAATATGAAAACATTCACTTTAAACAGTTAGCTTTTTAATAAGAGACATTAACAGCCTGTTACTTAAGAAAAACACCACCAAAGACAGGGACCATTCATAACAATGTAAGGTTTGTCAGTTGCTTAAGACATTTAGGTACCAATGCAAAGGATGAAAATACAGCATACATATACATTATGCCAAGCACGAAGACCACACATTAACGAAAAACGGTTAAAGTACAATCCATTCACATCGGCTTATTACAAAAATGTAGTGATTCAATTAACAAGCACAGGTTATAATTCATTTATTCCTTTTGTTATTACAACACAAGATTTCCCAGAACATGAATAAAAGCTAGGTATATCTTCATACTTTTTTCTAAAATATTCTAATAATGATTTTATATACTCCTTTTATTTTCCTTTAAAATAAAAAGATTTAATGCCATTCAACCATGCATATACATATACAGTCCCTTAATTTTCTAACTGAATGAGCAGGGTCTATAGGAATTAATGTTACTCATGAAAGAATACTAATCTAATCTATTATGAGAGGTATTCTGAAATTTGGCTAATATGTAGCAATACTGAAAGAGGCAAATATATATATATATATACCTGGTTTTGATAACAAAACTTCAGATCCCCTGAGTCCTTTTAATATAAAAGACTAATTGAAAAAAATAAATATTCTTCATATAATAACAGAAATCCAGGCACTCTCATGATATATATTTTACACATGCAAATAAATAGGTTTGTAAAAATTCTGGCATAAACATTTATTGAGACTTTTTTAAAACTTCACTTTCAAATCATCAAAATATATAGTTATTACAGTTCTCCACTAGTGCAAAGACTAAAATTTCTTGATTAGCTGCTTTTGGAATAGGTGTTTAGTAAACAACGAGGATTCCTGCAACCCCCTCTCATGTTCTGTAGTGGCAGGTGCTGTCTGGACCGATTATTTTTATGAGGTTGAAAAGCTGCCTGTACGGAGGACTTAATGGACATCCAGGTTTCTCCCTCAGGATATGAGTGATGTACAAACATGTCCCTGGAATACAGGGTCAGATATATTCCAATACAATACACAGATGTAGGTGGCTTCCATGGTGGACACTTTCAAGAGGTGTCAAATGGAAGGTTATGTGTGGACCTCACTAACACTGACACCAACTGAACACTGTAGTTCTAATATGCTATTTCTGCCCTAACGTCTAGACACACTGTTCTTTGTTCATTAAACAGAGCAGGCACCAGCAAAGCTTTCTAATAAATGGCCTGACAGTAAATACTCCAGGCGCTGCTGTGGCCCATACAGTCCACTCTGCCACTGTGACAGCAAGGGAAAAAAAAACATGTAACTGAGCACCAAGAAAATATACCCAATCAGGCAGTGCACTGACCCCTGATGAAAAATCCCAACCTCAAAATTCTTACAGATGTATTTCAGGGTCCATCACAAGGCAGAGACACAGGAAGAAGTTTAAAACTTGTGCACCATGAGAAAACAGCACCACTGGGCTTGATTTCCCTTTAATTTGAACAAAAATGGCTCAGTTTGTGAGTTTAGTTATAAATAGATTCCTGTCTCAAATCACCTTTTTATCTGAAAGATAATATTCATTTACTCATGATCTAAAAACAAAGGTGATAAAATGCTAATTTTAGTATATTTGTGCATTAATTATACTTCAATCAGATATTTGAAAACTATTAGAGAAAAGAAACCATTAATTAGCACTATCTTTGAGTTCTGTCTATGACTCAAAAAAATGGAAAATTAAAATATTCCTAAACCATAATTAGTCCACACAGTGGAAAAATGAATATTCACAATAAATTACTACATGAGTCATACTTCTCTATGATGTATCTAACAAACCATGAACAATTTAATTTATGTAAGCAAATGCCTTTGTCTTTACTATCTTCACATTTCTAAACCAATTGATTTAACAGCAAGGAAACACATTTTAAAATAATGTTATTTGGCTTGGGATCAGTTATTGGATAGTGACAGACAAAAGCCACATACAGTCATAACTCAAACAAGACACAGCCTTAATCCGCCATTATTACAAGTAAAGGGTTAACATTATGCACAAGTCCAATTAATCACAGGGGAGTTCAGAGATTCAATGAAGGAAAGCATTTCAATTAGTTCCAAATTCACATAGAAAGTAAATACATATAAAACCATTACATACACATATGTAATTACAGTACTTGAATGAATTCCTATTCAAATTGTTGACTTTAATATACATGCCAGGACAGTCAATGGTCCACTGTTAGAAGCAGTAATCAGATTTGAGATAGCATGTGAATTTTCCTACTTACAAAGAGGAAATTCACATAAAAGGAACACGATAATAAGACTACGATTGCTATCGTACCGATTTCCATGGTCCCCGATACCAGGACACATCACCAGGGCAGGCATGTACATGACATTGCATCATGCTTGGTGGCTTGGGAAGTTCACAGTTCTGTTCCTGTGCCATTTGGCCATTGGGAAACTGGCATATGACAAATCTTGATTTTATTCCTCCTCCACATGTTTGTGTGCACTGGAAATAAGAACAGGAACGTTTACACCCAATAAACATCAAAGAGAATATTATATTTCTTCCATCTTCTTCTTCTGAGACAAGGTCTCCTGTAATCCAGGCTGACCTGGGATTCCCTCTGTGACCTTGAACTCCTGACTCTCCTGCCCCCACTTACAGGTGTACAGCACACTCAGTTTATGTGGTCCTGGGGGTCACATTCACAGTTTCATGCACACTGGGTGAGCACTCTGGCAACTAAAGTTTATATTTATTCGTCCAACATTTAAATGTTATCTGCAATGCTAGAGATTAAAGTATATTTTTGAAGGAACTTGATACATTTTAGTTGCCAGCTAAAGTATCCCTTTAAAGAATGATTTTTCAAATTCCTTTTGAAGAGAAATTATATGCTAAAAGTCATTCTAAAAAAGAAAAAAAAACTAATTCCAAAAGTGTTGTGGAATATACTTTTACACTGTGTGAGGATATGTCATTGTGATTGGCTTAATAAAAGGCTAAATGGGTAAGATTTTGGGGGCAGAAAGAATGCTGGGAGGAAGAAGTTGCAGTCACCAGCCATGTACAGAGGAAGCAGGAAAGCAAGCAACATGGGCAGAACAGAGTAAAGGTAATAAAGCCAAGGGTCAGAACACATATTAATAGAAATGGGTTAAGTTATAAGAGCTAGTTAGAAACAAGCCGAAGCTATCAGTCAAGATTTCATAATTTATAAGAAGTCTCTGTGTGGTTATTTGGGAGCTGGCTGACAGGACAGAAAATTATTCCTACAGAAAAGCATTAAACAAGCCTTTTCTTTTTCTTCCCATCTAAAATATGGGGGTGGGGGGCTGTTAATAGTCAGAGTTAACATTTCGATTACCTTTATTACATTGATGGTGCCTAAGAGTGCTTGGGCCTTAAAAAAATGCTTAATAACTCACAACTATTTGGTTTAAAGGAATTAGCCAAATGAATGGCATGCAATAGAATAGAGCATGGCACAAACATCAACTTGGTTTTCTGTTCCTATATCAATCTAACTTCTTGAGAAGTTTAAATGGCTGCATATGCAGTTTTTGAAAGACAGTGGTAGCACACAAACATATTGGCCTGCACATCTGGTTTTGTTGAATAACACAATGCACACTCTCTCGGGAATGTTCTCTGGGAACACCAGAGTGCTTCTTGCAAAAGAAGTTTCAAAAATCTGTTTCCACACAAAATAGTGAGATTAAATGATCCCACAGCAGGAAGCATGTTACTTTTTGTCATTCGGAGATGACATGGGGGGGGGGGGGGACAGGACGATTTACCTCTCCCCAGTCCCCAAAATTCCATTGCGGACAGGGTCCGGAGCCACAGTGGTTTGACTCTGGGGGCTTAGAGGCCACATCGCAGTACGAAGCACTGTGCCCATCTTCATCCTGGCAGACCACAGCCCGGCGCTGGAGACCTCCTGCACAGCTTCGTGAGCACTGACGAGGACAGAACAGAAATACACAGGGCACGCTCACTCCACCCGGTGAGGAAGGTGCGCGACACAAAGCAAGGTCAGAGGTCAAATCGCCCACGTGGAGCCGCAATTTCAGGCAAGAAAATCTGTCAGGACCACTCGACTTTTTACAAAGGGCTTCATTAGAATTTTTTTTTTTGATGAAACCTTGGCATAGTAGGGCATGAGTTTAATCCCAGCACTCAGGCAAAGGCAGAGGCAGGCTAATCTCTGTGAGGTCCAGGCCATCCTGGTCTACAGAGTGAGACCCTGTCTTAAAAAAAGAGAAATAAAAATTGTTGATGAAAAGGTCATTCAAATTTGCATTAAAAACGATCCTTCATTCTCAAAATAGATGTAAGTAAAAAGAAACTGACGTTTTACGGTCTCACTGGGAAGGCATTTTAGAAGAGACACCAGTTGTCAATGGTCCTTCACCCCACTGTCTACCCCTCAGTCTCTTCTGAACCGAGCACTCAGGACCCACACACTCTCAGGTCCCGCACTAGCCTCCTGACTGCTGCCTCAGCAAGGCTCTGTTTCTCCCCAACATTCAGTCTTACCCATTACAGGCTTTGCCCGTTTGTATGATATGGACTCTAATCAAGTGGCTTTCAAGTGGGTTCCTCAGTAATCAGTGTGGTTAGTGATTACCCTGGGGGCTTGTAATCTGCATCAAAATGCTTTCGGCCTTTGAAGAACTGAGCTATTGATCTCCAGATAACATTCACGTTAGAGACATTTGATGTCATTACACACATATCTGGGAAAGGACTGCAATAGGATTCGGTTACAAAATTAGTATAACTCAATAAAGACAGCTTACTGCTCCCCAAGGGCCTGTTCTCCACTGGTTTCCTCTGATTGACAGGTGGACCCCCTGGTTTTGATTCTCTTCTGGTTTATGAATTAACGGGACATTTCTGCCGGGAAACTGGCTTGGCTGCTCAGAGGAGCTGGGGAAGTGGCTGTATGGGGGTGGGCAGGCTGCCAGGCTACATTCTTGTTCAATCACAGGACGAACTTCGGGGTCACAGAAACTCTCATCAACCGGCTGGTGGTAGTTCATGCAGAAAATGCGTCGAGTGGTTTTCCCATGTCCGCAGGAAGCTGAGCACTGATTAGAAAGCCAGCCAGCATTACAATGTAATAACCTGCATTAATATCCAACATTATATTTAAATATTCAGCACCTGCTTTCTCACATGCATGCTTACCGGTGACCAGTTCCCTGCTTGCCACTCTCCACAAGGGCTGAAGCAGAGGGTCACTTCAGCTGGCCGGGGCAAGTGGGCACAATGCGACTCGTCCGCCATTCCATCCTGGGCATCGCGGCAGCTCACGTAACGAGCCTGACTGCCCCTTCCGCAGGACACAGAGCACTTAAAAAAGCCAAGTGATAGCGGGATGGGCTTAGTAACACCCCCACTCTTGTTACCCGGAGCCGCCCTGTCCCACAATACCAAGCTATCAGCGAGAGCATAGAAGAGGAGTAATATCTCCTGGAATAATTTCTGCGTCAGATACACATGAGGCAGTAATATTCTCCACTTTAGACAATAAGTTTTACAAGTCAGATCTAATAATTTGAATGACCATAATATTTAAAACAATATTTAATCACATGTCAAAATCAAAGGTTCTGGAAACATTTTGTGTAAAATCATCATTAGATATTATCAAAAAATAATCTTGAAAGGCTCTGTAATAGAAGGCATCTGATCCCATAATTTAAAACCTGGGATTAAAGCAAGCTGATATGGCTAATGCATTACAGCTTTCAGTTAAAAACCAAAACAGCATGAAAGTGTCTGCAGTTGAAACAGAAGCTGGTAACTGCCTATAACAACATATAACATATAACTGCTCATAGCTGTCTGGACCATAGGTCTTATCTTCATTTTACAGACTAGAAAACCGCACCCTGAAGGGTTACTTCCCCGCACAGAGACACAGGCTCGCTAAAAGGACAGCCATGATTTTATCATTCCACGACCCAAATCTAAGCCCTGTAAGTCTTCCATCCCATCAAACACCCAAGAATGAATGCACACATTAAAGCTGACAAAACTGAGCAACTGCTTTTCCATGGGTGAAGCCTCCACAGCAGAAATACGGGGTCACTTACTGGGGTCCAAGATCCATGGCGCCACTGGGCTGCCTTTCCCAGGGGAATGGCCGGTAAGGAGGATGCCCCAACTTTTGGAACAACCAAGCAAGGTGCAACCATACATTCCTGTTATGGAAAAAACAAACCTTATTGAATGCCATTTATCTCCTTAATCTGGCATATATGAAATTCTGTATGGGGTTTCCTTTTTCAAATTCAGAATGCAACAATTCTGCATGCTGAGCGTAAATGAGAGACCTTGGTTCTCACTGTCTGAGACACACACTGCTCGCAAGAGGAGTACCGGGTAGGACGCGCTAGGACCGGGTAGGAAGGCTGCGTCCCAATGCTTCTGTCGTCATTCTACCTAACCATTGAAGGAACAAAGTCCTTCAACACAGACCTAACGTGGACCGTTCTGAAGGAGGCATGGCTGTACGATGAAAAGAACACTTTTGCAAGTTCATGGGATTCTCACAGACACCATGGTAGAGGGGGAGTGTACACGTTAGAGCAGACAGAGTGGAGCACAGCATGCTAAAGCCGAGGACACGTTCCGTATGCAGAAAGTGTTTGGGGTGTAAAAAATAAATCTATCTGTCTATCATCTATCTATCTATCTATCTATCTATCTATCTATCTATCTATCTATCATCTATCTATCTATCTATCTATCTGTCTGTCTATCATCTATCTATCTATCTATCATCTATCTATCTATATATCTATCATCTATCTATTATCTATCTATCATCTATCTATCTATCTATTATCTATCTATCTATCTATCATCTATCTATCTATCTATCATCTATCTATCTATATATCTATCATCTATCTATTATCTATCTATCATCTATCTATCTATCATTTATCTATCTATCTATCTATCTATCTATCTATCTATCTATCTATCATCTATCTATCATCTATCATCTATCTATCTATCTATCTATCTATCATCTATCTATCATCTATCTATCTATCTATCTATCTATCTATCTATCTATCTATCTATCTATCATCTATCTATCTAATTTGTACTCATCAACAACCCTTCCATTTCATAACTATTTCTGCTCCCAATCCATGAAGAGACCGCCATTACCTGCCTGTCGTTGGGCCGGCTGGCTTCCTGGCATTCTCTATCATCTAGCATGGTGCCAAAAAGCTCGCTGACACACTTGACAGCACGCATTTGGTACCCGTGTCCACAGGAGGCTGTGCACTGAAAGGAGACCACAGGTGCCAAAGACAGTTTCCAAGCGTTACAGAAACGCCCACTTTCTTAGTGAACATAAAAGATATATATAGAACACGTACTTTCAGTAGCTGTTCAGACTAGCACTTGGTATCAGATTTGAGACCTATAATTAGTAAATCAAATTGACATGCCTGTTTATTCAAATCCATTGTACAGGTATTACCTAAACACCGCAGTTAACAAAATGCACTATAATTAGTGTATTTTTAAAGTTGCCACCATAAAAATGTTAAAAGAGACCTGCTATGCTGTTTGTGGAGACAACAGAACTTTGATTACAAAAACCTGTCCGATGTCATATAATAGTTAAGTGAAGTTCCTTATCTATAAGGAAGTATGTGTTAAGGAAATAAGGGGAGCCTTCCATCAGCCTTGGCAGCCTTCTTGGGACTGAACTCCCCACCTTCACTTGCCCTAACAATCATTCACCCCAGGGCCTCCCCGTGAGACTCCCAAACCCAGGAATAGCAATGTTAGCACAGATACAGGATATATTTATACACTTGAAGTTGCTAAAAGCAAGTGTTTTCAGCATTTTTGGTTAAATTACATTCAAAAACAAAGCTGAAATATTAAGCAAGGCCAAACTATCAGCAATGTCAAAATTCTACTGATACTGGACTGCATTTCAGAAAGCATTTTTCAACTATTACTTTACATGTTTGTCTGTATGTGCATGCACAAATACATGCCATTACACACATATGAACATCAGACAGTCGTTTTCCCTTTCCACCTTTATGAGAGTTCTAGGGATCAAATTCAAAATATCAGGCTTTGACAGCAAGGGTCTTTACCCACTAAGCTATCGTTTCAGCTCCTCAGATGTCACCCCACATTTTAAAGAATCTCCTGAGGAGAGGGTGGATTCTTACACAACCTTTCTGCCATTCCCTATACAGACAGGCAAAAGCAGAGAAGGCCCCGTCATATACTCACAGGACCCCAGGGGCCTACATGCCAAGAAGTGCACGCCCGGAGCTCACAGGGTCTCAGGGACTCGGGCTTGGTGCTGGCATTACAGAAGCCATCGCTCAGGGGATCGTCACTCAGCTGACACCAAACCTGCCGCTGCTGCATTCCCTTTCCACACGAGACAGGACACTGGGAAGTTAAAACAGCTGCATCACAAAGAGACACAAAGATCTGGAATGTTTCTCCCCTAGTCCTCAAGAGCCATTCACTGGATAAACCAGTGGCCCTGACATCTGTCACTTAGGCCCCACTGTGTGGTAGTTTGATCGCATTCCAACAATAAAGCTTGCTTTGACTCAGAGGGCAGAGCTAGCCACTAGCTGATCAAAGTTAACCATAGAGGTTTTGGAGGACTGAGGATAGATTGGGAGTAGTAAGATGGGTCATAGAGAGGGCCTAAGCCCTTTTGGATGGAGGTCACTGGTTGCTTTTCCACCAAGTCTCTGATCATTCAGGTTCTTACCCGAATACTTGACTCCCAAGTTTTTACTGATAAAGAATAATAAATAAACGTATCAAGGTCCCATTAAAATACCCATTTGTTCTAGCAACAGAGATCCAAAGCTAACTCTGAAGAAGTGTGCCCCACAATGCTTTGGCACTACTACTTTTTATGAAGTTGGTTAGAGACTAAATATCAGTAAACGTCATTGCTGGCCTGATAATTACAGCAGAAGAACTAGATAGTTTTACTTTTTTTAAAACTGCTTTTATGATAAATACATTTGAATCTTAGAGTCTTGGACTGTGAGTTTCCCTAGCAAGACATTACAGCAGTTTTTCTAAGCCACGTGTTCAGTGTTACCTCACTCCACTCACTAGTAACCCAGCTGGGACAAGGAAACTCATTGCAATTCCCAAGCATCACCCGCGGAAGCACTTGGCATTGTCGGTCATCAAGAGGGTGGCCAAGGCCATTTACACAGTAGGACTCTCGAGTCTTCTCCCCACCTCCGCAACTCCGAGAACACTAATTGAAAACAAAACAAAATCGGTGGCGTTTAGAAACAGAAAAAAAAATCAAAATTTTTAACCAAGATACACTTTTAGAGAAATAGAAACATTTAACTGGTAAAAAGAGAGGCATTCTTATTTTACCTGGGACCATTCTGAATAATGCCACCTCGCTAAAACACAGCTGCCATGGCACGGCTCTCGGGTCGGGGGTTTGAGCTGGTCACCACAGTACTGGTCTTCTACTGGGACGGTCTGTCCCTGATGAACGGAATACTTCATGCAGTGAACGTCGAGGGTCCTGTAGCCTTGGCCACACTGGGATGAGCATTCGCTTTTGCCAGTGATGTACCACCTAGAGAAGATGTTGCTACATTTAGGAGCAGGGCTTATGGATATTGATTTAAAACAGATTCAGGGGCTTGGGCATAATTCAACTTTTAGAACTTTTAAGAGTTTATGGATAATCTACTAGAAATTATTTGATAAATCATTGAATTAGGGATGAAAAGTTCTTGTATTGAGCCTTTTGTTGTATCCTCTGAAGGAGAGCTAGCCCCCTGCTGCCTTAGGGCTGGCTATGAACCTGACCAGGCCGTGAGTGACTTTACCACAGGATGCCAGGAGCCTGGCTTAGCATGCTGAAGTGAGGATGATCTTGAACAGACACTTCCTTTCCTGTTATTATTCAACAAAAGCTAAAGGCTGAATATTAACTGTGAAACTGCTTTCTTTTAACAAAAACTCAGATCTCTCCATCAGCTTTGCAAATTTTAAATTAAAACCACATTGAATCAAATGTCCACGCTGAGTTATCAAACAGTTTGAGTACTACAAGCAGTTACCTTGGTTTCTAATCATTTTCATAACAAGGCAACGCTGTGCACCTGGGAAGCCAAGCAGGAAGGCTGTAAGTTCAGGGATAGCCTGGGCTACGTAGTGAGACAGTATCTCAGAAAGGTTTTTTGGTTTGTTCATTTGCTTGCTTGCTTTGACCGGAGTCTGTTGTTATAATGTGTGATTCAGTGGTATTCCTAGGACCTGGGAGCTGCTGGGTCAATGAAGATTCAAGCTGTATGATAGAAAAAGTGTCAGAGTGTGTGTTTGCGGATCTGTAGCAATTTGTGTTACTCCAGGAGGGTGGCTCAGCCCTAAGGGTTGGGTGTCGGCAGTGGGGTTCTGTGTAGTTTGCTGTCTTCCCAGGACTCAGGAAGCAAATTGAGATGGGTAGTCAGTATTGGCTCAGCCCAGGAATGTTGACCTCAAGGTGTGTTTTCAGATGTAGTCAGCTTATGAAATGCTCTCCTCTCTATACTGATAAACAGAGTGCATGGGAAGATGACAGAACTCAGCGTAGGGTTCATAAGCAGCTTTCTGAAAAACACAAATAGAAAAATAAGAATACCAGGTCCCATGAATTAAAATGTGTTTTATAAAAATAAAAAGGAAGGAAAAGTTCTTAGATTGGAAAATGAGGTTCAGAGATTGGGTTCCAGTGGTTTAAACATGTGGGAGGGGGGGAAGAGAGAGAAAGAGATCTTATTGTCTTCCAAATGAAATCTCAGTTGCTCTAAAACTTCTATGTACTATATATAATATGTATATATATGTATATATATTGTATATATAAACACTATGTGCTGGGTGTCACCCTAACACTTGGCAGCAACTTTGGAAGTGTGTCATAGAACTGCAAGTTTCCCTGAGAGCATCTGGCTTTGATCAAGACTGGCACTCACGGTCGACTTAAGATTCCACGGGATACACTAACTCTCAGTGCAAACCCCAGGCCAAACCTTGTTATATGAATGGGGGGGTTGGAGGCTGGGAATCTTACCACAGCAATTTAGATACAGGCTCTGAAAGCTGGCAACATAGTTTTCTTGCAACATATAGCAAACCTCTGGTTAATTCCTGTATTCTCTATTTAGAAATATTTGTGAACAAACATTTTTCATGAAGTAAGAATAGTAACTCTAGCCAAATTATGCCAATGGGAGTCTAGAGTCTATCACAGAATATGCACACCCCAGTCTAAGGAAGCATGAGGTAGAGACCTCCTTTCCCAAAAGGACCCCACTGTGCTCCGTGCACTGAACTTTTTCATGTGCCTTCACATGACACAACAGTACATTCAAACTCTCAAGCTTCATGTGTGAAGAAGAGATTTGGCTATCTCTGAATATTAAACATCACCACCACCATGTAAGTTTAATAGGAATATGGGGTTTTTGAATCATTGTTTTAGCTTATATCAGTCTGTTAACCTGTTACCCACACACGCCTACACACTCACACACAAACCCTACTTGCTTACACTTCTCCTAGGAATATTAATATTCAATTCAATATTCAATATTAATGTTCAATTCCAATGTACCAGGGAACTCAACCTATATTTTTTTTCATTCTCAAATATTACTTATTGGGTCCTAATTTCAGCGGGTATTACAAAATCATGCTACGTGGACCTAATATTTCAAATCTTGAAACCACGGAGTTCCAGATGGGAATTTTTCTGAATTTACTTTACAGACTAACTTATCCCTATTGTACACAAAATTTGAGGCCTCCCTGTGGGCATTTCACTAATACTATTAATTCAAAAGTCACATGAATTACTGAGCATGAACACGAACTAGTGAGCCTGACATATTCTAAACGACAAGACAGAGGACAGATGTTAACGAACGCTGGCTCCGTGGGAGGCGCTGTGCGGCACACCTTATCTAGCGACGAGTTCATCTTCATTACACACCAGTTCTCTTTACCTGAGCTCACAGTCTGTGTTGCACCTCTCCGTCACAAGCAAGGGCAGCGGTAAGTGGCCACAACTTTGATCAGACACGACTGCACGGTCACTCTTACGTATGCAGACAATTCTCCTCCTATGAAGACCTTAGCCAGAGTGAAATGAAAATTAAAAATTTAAGAGAAATCTATACAAATAGGTGTTCCATAATCATAAAAAAACGAGCCTACATGATTCAGGTAGGAAAGTAGAAATGTTTGATATTATTCCCAGGTCACTAGGAAATCAGTCTTGTCAGGAGTTGGCTTTCTATAAGCTGAATCCTTGATGACTAGGGAGGACTTTTGCTCAGTAGGGAGGCCAAAAGGAAGATGGGCCAGGTAAGGGGGTAACTGCAACAGCAGGGATTGGAAGGCAGGGCTGGGGCCTGCACGGATGGTGCGTTAGTACTAGATCATTGTCCCCACGGGTTGCTTCCCCACATGTACTCCTACAGTGTTCTGACAACCTGCATGTCAGGTGACATGACACTTAGGTGAATTGACTGGAGGGGAGACGGCCTGTGATAGTTCCAACCAGTGCTCATTCCTTCTTTCTCCTCAGGACAGCACTGCCCATGTGGGGCCGACTTTTCAGAGTGGCCTCAGGAATGAAAAAGCTGATTACAAGCAACCCAAAGATTAGTAGTTCTGCAGGCTTTGCGGGACAGGAGAGGCGAGGCCTGGGGATGGGTAAGGGCTATGAAATCCCTCTGTATGACAGTGGAATGTGGAAACACATCACCGTTTATTTGCCAACACTCACAGAATTCACAGCAAGAAGAACGAGCTCTGGTGCACACTGCAGGCATCAGCTGGTCATTGAGGATCATAACTAGCCTGCCAGCTATACACACGTGTCGAAAGATGCAAACACTCATACCAGAGCAGCAGGGAGGAAGAGGGAGGGGGCGGGGTGGGGAGACAGGGATATCCTGTTCATTCTGTACGTCCACTGTTTGCTGGGACTAAAGCTACTCCAAAAGTAAGGTCTGGTGGTGTTTTCCATGGCGTGGATGAAGATCTTAGCTACACAGAGCAAGACATGGCAATGAAGCCCAAAGTTTAGACTGGTCAACAATGTCCTCAGCTCACCCCATGCAGATAGGGCAGCTGTTTCTCTACAGCACAGCCACAGCCAAAGCAACTGGTGCCCGGAGTCAGGTCACCGTGAATCCGCATCCTCTTCAGAGTCCGAGCAGTCCGTGACATGATCAAATTTCTGCTCTGTGAATGCTCAACTTTGAACTCCCAGTTAACTAAACACGAACATGTGTTTATCTCAAATCTCTTCTAGGCCCTTTTTAAAATAACTAGAAATGGTTTTGTAAAAGCATATATATAAAGGAGCAAAAGAAAAGAAAGAAAACAGAAGGGAAGAGGAAATTGTGGAGACGAAAAGCGAATGATAAAAGCCATTATCGGAGCCAAGGAGAAAGAAGTCAACCTTGTGAAATACAAGAGGGGGGGACTCACAAAATTAAGAAAAACTCAAAAGAATTCCCAGAATAAGATTGAAGTGGTACTTAAAGGGGGCATTCACAAAATGAGCCTAAAAGAACACAAATTCATGAGTACAAGATCAAAGAGTAATAATGCAAAAATAAAGAAAAATTAAGAAAATTCTCAAATAAAGTGTACAGCTGTTCTAAAATCCTGAGTAATAATTACTTTCAGAATGCATAAAAACAAGCCACAAGCCACAGGGTTACACAAAGCAGAGAATCAAATCATAGTATTAAAAAAAAAAAAAGAAAGAATAGTTCCCATCTTTCTGCTTATAACCTCTCAGAGCTCTTCTTTCCATGGGGTATCTACTGCAGTCTAGAATCTTTCCGTTCACCTGCTGCTTGGTTTGGACCCACGTCCACAGCCGTACCCCTGTTTACACACCCAGTGCAGGGCGGCTGGTCCCACATTTTCAAACTCCACTTGTCTTCTGCAAAGTTCATCCAAGGCCTCTTGGTCAAAATGACTCCTTGAACTTCCCCAGTGCCCTGGTTAGATTTCTGTCAACTCGACACAAGCTAGAGTCATCTGAGAGAGGGAACCTCAAATGAGAAAATGCCTCCTAAGACTGGCTTCTAGCAAGACTGTGGGACAGGCACTTGATCACAGATTGTATGGGAGGCCCCAGCCCGTGGCAGTGCCTTTCCTACCCGTGTTGCTTTGGGTCAGGGTATTTTGCCGCAGAAGAGAAACCCTAAGACACACAGTTTTGCCAGTGCACTCTCTACTCTAGCATTGACCCCAGTTAATCTGGTGTCTCCTATTACTGTGTCTGTCCCAAGACGCCAGCCCACACAGTGACAGGGTACCACTTCCTGCAGTCATCGTGAGCAGCCCGCTGCCAAGAGAGGGAGGCAAGCTTTTTTTCCCTGGTGAGCACCACTGCTCCTTTGACATCTGTCAGATGAGATGAGAGGATGATTCTCATCAGCCAGGGCCACTTCCTCTGGCCACCCACATTTCTCATCCACACTTTGCTCTGAGCCTCCTCCTCCCTCTAACCCACGGCAACCCTTCATATTCCAGTCGATATTAACTCTACGCCTCGGTGTCCACACTAAAACTCCTACCGCTTTATCTGAGGAATTTCCTTGAATAGCCATGGCACTGCATTTACATGAAGATACTTATGCGGAGGCTATATTGGAGTACAAAATTTGGCTCTTAAAAATAACCTGAGCCGGCTGGGCGGTGGCGGCGCACACCTTTAATCCTAGCACTCGGGAGGCAGAGGCAGGCGGATCTCTGTGAGTTCGAGACCAGCCTGGTCTACAAGAGCTAGTTCAAGGACAGACTCCAAAGGTACAGAGAAACCCTGTCTCCAAAACTCAAAAACAAACAAACAAATAAATAATGACCTGAGCCAAAACAGTGCCTCAATGAATAAAGCCTGCACTAAACATAGTGTTATATCACAAACCACCCACGATTACAGACTACATATGACTCCACTGTTACCATCCTCCCCTCTGCTATCTCTCCTCTTCCTTTGCTCTTTTCCCCTCTGATCTTTCCAGTTTTGCACACCATGGTACAAATGTATCTTCTCATGTCCAAGCAGGGGAAATAAAATGAATGTTTGACATTACAACAGTAAGAGACAGATGGGAGTCTTCAAAACAAACTGTGTGGAGGGGCGACTGGGGGCGGGGGATTGGTACTACCCTGGAAAGCTAGAGGGAGGGGAGAAGACAGACGGTGAAGAACCGTGAAGACGGCAGCGTTGATGGGAGAGTCAAGAGAGAGCAAGATGGAGGGGGGCAGGCAGGGGACTATGCAGGTCTGTACGCTCCATCTATGGAAGGACTCATTAGCCAGCCAGACTTAAGAGGAACCAAACAATACCAGCATGCATCAGTTTGGGTCTCTTATTTAAGGCCAGGGTACCTTGGCACATTTTGGGACAGTCTTGCCACGGCCCATATGGATCCCAGGAGAACAGATCACTCCTCTCCTCAATGGGGATGTTGAAGGAATAGCGCACGTCAGGGTTGTATAAGTTACCTACACAGAGCACCTCAATAAAATACAGAGGAACAGACAATTACTTTATAAAAGACATACTCTTAAGACATTGCTTTTACAGCTAACTATGTTAATCACTTAACTAGTATTCTAATAAGATCACGACCAAGTCTCGCCGCTGCCTGCAGGCCGTTACCTGCAGAACGAGCTCCGCTTCCAGCCGGTCAGTGCTATTAATTCTTTCGATCGAGTTGTTTGATCCACTGTATTCGAAGATAGCTCCCTGGATGTTGATTTCTCTCTTTGCCATACTTACAACAAAATTTCCATTCAGAAGGAAGTTCCCATGTGTGTCAGATAACGCTGTAAAACAATATAACGCAGCTCGTGAAATGGTAGATCCGGCTAACAGGATGGAGTTAACGTTCCTCACTTTTAAACTCAACTTCTTTACCCGAATCTAAAGAAAGTAAATATAAATTGACGCTAAGGAAATAAACTATTTTACTGCACCATAGTCTCTAACCTGAGAATAAGAAACTTCAACAAAGCAGCCAAATGTATTCAGACAGATTTGCTCTACCCTGTTGTATTCCAGAACCTCCTCAGAGGCACGAAACAGGAAGGATACAGGCCAGGAGAAGCGGGAGGAACCAGAGCACCCACCAATCAGTCATTAGAGAACATAGGACAGCCCATCTGCATGCTATTTATGCTCGAGCATTCAGCCAGGGCCATCTGTGTGACCACTGAGTTGAGATCAGAACAGTACCTTAAAACACTAGTGGTGTTCACCATCCCTCACAGAAATGCCCACAGTTGTTCACAAAGAGACTCTCGACCACCACTGATACATGTGACTGCTTTCAAAATAACATCCCTACCTTCCTTTAGGTTCACACCCCTCTCCATTCTCTTTCCTATCGGAATTGATGCAAGCCTGGTTATCGTTAATACTATCAACATGATCATATCTAGAATCACCTAGAAGGCCAGCTTCCCGAGAGGGACAATCTGGATTAGGTAAGCCACTAGCCAGGTCTGTGAAAGATCATCTTGATTAGGCTTACTGAGGTTAGAATTCCCTGACACTGAGCAGTGCCAGTCCCTGGCCTTAGATCCGATCTATCTGATCTGCACAAGAAGGAGAATGCTAGCTCTGAGCACAAGCAGCCGTCATTCTCTGCCCCTGACTGTGGCTGGAAGGTCACCAGCTGCCTTGAGCTCTGTTGTTAGGACCTTCTCTCCATGATGGAAGATACCCTTGAAATGTAAGCCCAAACTAATATGTTTCTCTTTCATTTCTTCTGTCCAGATATTCTTATCACAGCAACAAAGTAACTAAGACACTTGTCATAAACGTACACGTGTATATATCCACATATATACTATAAACATATACAGATACGAAACAGAACTAGAACATATTATTATATATTATTACAGATGATAATATATTATTATATTATACTAGAATATATTATTATATTGAATATATTAGCCTGGTCTTGTTTCATATCTGTGTATGTAAATAGATTATAAATGAATATACATGGAGTTACAAGAAATCCTTAGCAGTGCAGTAGAGGAACTCCCATTGATCACCATGTGGTCTCACACAAGCCTCTGCATCAGTCTCTTCAACTATGCATTAGGCAATTAGCCACAATCAGATCGGGAAAGTATTTGTAGAAGTACATAAATCATACAAGGTTAGCCTATTTAGGCTTAATTCTCAGCACCCTAGAACACTCTGTATTTTATAATAATAAACCCCACATTAACCAAGTGTGTCTCTCTTGAATATTTTTACTTGAGTTAAAATTTCCATGAGACCTGAAAAGGAATCTTGAAGAAAATAAGGAGTTGGCATCCGGGCCTCACCCAAAGCACACAGGTTACTGATGCCGACAGCCGAAGCAACTGTGCAGATGACACTAAAGAACAAACCAAGCTTTACACTTATGCCGTGGAAGAGAAACTCCTCCATGTAAGGAGATGAGCTTTCTAATGTACACAATGTCCATGTGCCTATTGAAGGGACTTTTGGTGACATGAAACTCTCAAACAATAAATTCTTCTTAAAAAATCTTCCAGTGACTCATTTGTTTATTTTCCTCATTGTAAGTTAGACTCAAGTGTCCACGTTACTGTGTGCACAGCCCTTTCTTTGCTAGAACATTTCTGGCTTGTAAACTTGGGGAGAACCCATGGATTATTCCCAGGAAGATATGGCCAGATTGATTATTTATCTACATTTTAGCAGCACACATCTCTGGCTACAAACCGAGGCAATATGTTTAAGTAGGAGAAAAATAATACCAATGAAATACAACAGGACAGAAAAGCAAGACCTTTGCATTCAGTTCTCTTTGGGAAATGTTTTGCATTCATGGCAATCAAAGTAACACCGCATGAAATCACGCACTCTTAAGTGAAGAGTTCAACGGAATTTAGCATATACACTTGTGTGGACAAGTCCAGCTGCTCGTTATTGTAAAAGTCTAAATTTTTACACCAAAGAAATCCTGAACCTATTGAAGAGCTATCCTCTGTATATTTGATTCAATAATGCCATATATACTTTCTGAAATTAACTGTTCATAACAAAGTCATATGGCTAGTTGTATATATTAGTTACATGGGGCAATATTTAAATCAAATTAATTTGAAGCAGAAAAATTGCCTTATCAGCTACACATCACCAATTTGAGGAATTAGAAAATTCAGGAATTGGCTCATTGTGGGGAGAAAATCTTTGTAAATACCTTCTCCATATTTCACATATTTCTATCTAAGCAGAATTCTCCAAATCTGAAAGGTATTTTTTAAAGATAACAAAAATGTATCTATACTCAAGAAATACACAATGACTGCATTCAGTGACATCTCAAAATATGAAGCTAGTTATTTATAGAACTTGAAATAAACCTGTATTCAAGTACTTTTGCCACGTGTTAAAAAAACTCTTACGGAAAGCCAGAGTGCTACGGTGAGCATCAGAAAGACGAGAATTTTACTCTGAATACGCATACAAGTGTAACTGAATACCAACTTTAGTGACCTAAAATACTATAATGGAAAACAAAAACTAATTTTTCCATTATTTCCTTTTTTCCTTCTAATAGGGTTTATTTTGTGTAGCTTAAGAAGAACATACGTCTAAAGGTGTAGAAAGAGCTCCATCAACCACAGACCGCTGAGAGATTACACACAAACCACACACCAGCTGCTGCTTACTACATGTTTACCAAGGTAGTTGTCATCTTCAGGTCTTCCCGAATAGCTGTGCTGAAGGATCTCAATGTTTGTTGCCCCTGCAGGAATCTTTACGACAACATTGTATCCTGCAATAGAATTTCGGACATGTAAATTTTATAAACAGAGACATTTCACCAATTATTACCACAAAGTGCCTGCAAGGCTGGAATGGCACAGTCACACTTATCATTTCTTCCTAGGGTTTAAAATGTGATAAAATGGTTTGTTATTTTCCATCTGAACCCACACTTAACATACTATGCAAGACCGAGATGAAGGCAACCTCCCAAATACACCGACCTCGAGATTCAGAATCTTAGGATTATATTTTTATTATTATGTATGTTTGTATCTGTATGAGTGGGGTGAGGGTGTCTGCAGAGACCAGAAGAGGGTTTTAAATATCTGGAGCTGGAGCTAAGGCAGTCGGGAGCCACCTCATATGGGTGCTAGGAACTGAACTCGGATCTCCTACAAGAGTAGCAAGGGGTTTCTGAGGCATCTCTTCAGCTCCAACCTCGAGATTCTTTTTTTTTTTTTTTTTTTTTTTTTTTTTTTTTTTTTGTTTTGTTTTGTTTTTTTTCGAGACAGGGTTTCTCTGTAGCTTTGGAGCCTGTCCTGGAACTAGCTCTTGTAGACCAGGCTGGTCTCGAACTCACAGAGATCCGCCTGCCTCTGCCTCCCGAGTGCTGGGATTAAAGGCGTGCGCCACCGCCGCCCGGCCAACCTCGAGATTCTTAAAGTCCAACAGTTCCTAATTCCTTTTACTACTTCTGAAATTCTGAGTATAGAAAATGTTTCCCTTGAGCCCACACATTTTAGTCCAGGATTTCAAATGCTATTCACAAATCTAGGGCTATCAATATAATTGGTCACTGACATGATGTTTAGGAAGACTGAGTGGCAACAAATTTTGAATTGGGAAACAGTAATGGAAAATTTATTTTTTATTAAGCTTTTAGTTTGTACCTCAACCAAGACTCTCCATATTTACACCCCAATTTTACATTAGTTTTTAAAGTCTACCAATATCTGTTACAAGAAAAGTAAAGTTTATTGAAGCAGAATGAAAGCAATAACTGTAGTTTATTGCATCAAATTCCACAATATTGGCACTGTTTGAAGAAGAAATGCAGTATAAAATGCACATTAAATAAAAAGAAAAAAAGTTTTCCTGACATTATTCCTAAAAATACTCTCAGAGCTAGCTAGCTAGATCCCTTGGGGAAAGCACAGGACTTAACATGCTGTAAAGATGCTACCTCAGGATTTTCCTTGTCCCTTTTTTTAAAAAAAATAATTCCCTCAGTTTAGTACATGAATAAGAGCTGTAATTTTTATGCATTAAATTTGAAAATACTGTCTCAGGATTACATAAAGATGATGGTGCCAGAACGCCTGTAGGCTTTTGGAGCAACCTAACTTAGTTTTTTAAGGTGTCTTAAGTTAAGCATAAAGGTGACAGTTTGACTACTTTTTGTATACTCTATTTTATAATCTCCAAGATTAATTTTAATCCAGACAGCTCTCACCATAAAACAGCCTCATCGACTTCTTCCCTGAATCTCCAGTACCTTGATGAAAGCAAGCCCATTGTACCAAAAAGATGCCAGAATGAAGGTAGCCACCAGGGGGCAGATATGGTAAATATTTTCCCTACCCTGCAAATGGTTTCCCATGGGTATGGGAACCAGGAACACAGTTTTCTCCAGGTTAGGTTTTCAGTTCTAACTTGATACATGTGGTTTTGTATTGTGAAATACTTTTTAGTCACTGTGGTCAATCACAAGCCTGTGTCATGGTTATCCAAGGGAATCCAAGAATGTAACTCACACGAAATCATCAGCAACAAAGAAAAAAAGAGCATGTTGGGAACACACAAGACCATCTCCAGTACATTGAAATATGAAATGCTCTATGCTTCTCAGATAGATAAAAATTTAAAAATATAGTCTTGAGTTAAATACCCTTTCATCAGAATAGTGACCAGCAGCATCTTAAGATCAACCATATGAACATAATTTAATGCTGAAAAATAACACTGTAGGAATTAAGTTTTTACTGTACAAGGGAAGTTTTAAAGTCTGCTCTTAACAACATTAAAAGAGGGAGTGTTTCCCGGGGAAAGTTTAGAACTGAAAATGTCGGAGGTGGCCTTAAAACAACTTCAAATAAAATGGAAATCATCGCCAAGTTCCCATTGGAACTGTATCGCACATGCTGCTTGGGAAATCAGTGAGGTGGCAATTATGAGCCAACATTTAGGCTAAAAATTTCACCATTTGCTTTCAGTCAACATTTTCAATACAGCAGTAAAAACAAACACAACACATAGACCAGCGTCTCCTTGCAGAGAGAGGGGAGAAGGGAGGGAGAGAAGAAAAGAGGAAGGGAAGGAAGGAGGGAGAGAGGGAAGAGAGAGAGAGGAAGGAAGGAAGGAAGGAAGGAAGGAAGGAAGGAAGGAAGAAAGGAAGAAAAAGTTGCAAGTATTAAAATCATTAAAAGCAAGTTTCCCAGAAAAGTCATATACACACACACACACACACACACACACACATTTTAACTTAAAGGAACATCATGAAAAGGTTTCCAAAATTTGGAGAATATTCACACAATATGGTCAAATACTACTGGATTTACTGTTTGATTTTCATTAATGCATCCAATTGTTTTATTAAAACTTAGATTCAGGGTTAGGGATGGTCTCAGTTGGTAATGAACTGGCTGAACATGCAAGAAGTCTTAAGTTTGGTCCCAGCCCAGCATGAGCTGGGTGTGGTGCATGCCTGCAGTCTCAGCACCTGAGAAGTCAAGGGCGGGAGGTCATAAGTTCCACACCTGTCTGGGATACCCTGGACCTCATTTCAAAAACAGAGACAACAAAACATAGAATCAGGTTCATCTTGGCGAAGTGAATTAATAATTCAAATAACATACCCGACTCAAGACTTATTCTTTACATTTGGAGACTCTCACTGACAATCATTCTGGACTGAGGACTCGGACTACACAGGAACATAACAAAGCATTTCTGCTGTACAACAGAGACTGCACACTAGAGCGCTAACTCCGATAATAGGGGAAACTGGAGGCAAGTACACACAGCTTACCATAATGGGCACTGTTGAAGACGCCTGCCAGAGTCTGGCACGAAGAGTTATCTCCACCACACACTCCACACTTGTCTCTCTTGGCCTTGGAGTTTAACACATGGTCACAGCCAGCTTGCTTCAAAACACAATCATCATGATGCATAGCGTCAAAGTGACTACTTATGTGTACAGCGCTTTCAAGTATACAGGGTTCTCATCAAAAGATGATTTCAGTTAGCAGGGCTTTGCTGCAAGAGGAGTCTCTCTGAGCATCTACCAAGCCAGGTGGGCAGTGACATGTGAACTGTGTTCACAGGGTCTAGGAAGCAGTATGTTTAAAGGATTTACAGAAGTTTTTGAATTAATATTTTCAGGCAATAACTTGAATTCTACACTGAAACAGACAAAGATTTGTATATTCCAAAATCATTTGAAAACCATAATTTAGGGCTAGAGAGATGATTCATCAGGCAAGAGCACTGGCTGCTCTTCCAGAGGACCTGGGTTTGATTCCTAGCACCCACAACCATTTATAACTCTAGTTCCAGGGGATCTGACACCCTCTTCTGACTTCCACAGAGAACTAATACATGTGGCATACATACATACATACAAGCAAGTAAGCCATCAATACACAAAATAACTTATTTTTTTTTTTTTTGGTTTTTCGAGACAGGGTTTTTCTGTAGCTTTGGAGCCTGTCCTGGAACTAGCTCTTGTAGACCAGGCTGGTCTCGAACTCACAGAGATCCGCCTGCCTCTGCCTCCCGAGTGCTGGGATTAAAGGCGTGCGCCACCACCGCCCGGCCAAAATAACTTTTTTAAAAAAAGAAAACCTTTAAAGAGAGATAACTCAAAAAGACTCATTGGGATAAGAAACACATTAGAATAGTCAAAAAAGGTGTTGTTTGTATGTCTTCTAAAAAATATCGTGGCCGTAGAACACTGGAAATAGAGCATGTTCCAAATAAACATTTGAATGAATCTCCTCCAGTTTAATCATCAGCATAATGTCTACTAAAGGACTGTCCTAGACATTTCAGAGAAAAGTGCAGTCCCTTTTCCCACAGGCGTCCTCTGCACGTGACATGGCCTTTAGCTTTATGGACCAGACCTCTAAGCTGAGTAACCCAAAGAGAAAGGTTCACAGGCCACCTGGACTGGGTTCAACACTAGCTTATTTATGTAGTGGGATGGTGGGACAGGGTGTGTGTAGCAGAGCATGGCCGGGGTGGGGGCTGCTTCTCTCCCTCCATCACGTGGACTCCAGGAACAGAACTCCAGTTCTTAGGCTTAGCAGTAAATGTCCTACCCTTGGAGCCATCCCATCCCCCACCATATGTATGTTTTTGATACAAGAAGCAAATACTTCCATGATGAAGATTTACCCACGTATTTTATGAAGGGCAGATGCATCTAGACATCCAGATCACCATTGTCATATTTTGCTTCATTTCACTTGGCTGTGTTGCTTGTTTCAATGTGGCATATGGTTTGGGGGCCACAGAGTAATCTTTTTGTACTGTTTAATCTATTTCTAAAATGTAAGCTAAGTGTCTTTGAACGTCTCCTAAGGCCTTTGGGTGCAGACTATTATCACCTAGGCAACAAATGCGTGGCTGCAGGGAGATGGAATCAGACATTTTAAGCTTCCCTTCAATCAAAGAAATGGCCTCACAGCAACGCACTTGCTGTCTGGACAGCATTCGCTGTTTTAATGCTCAGACTCCACCTGCCTTCTCCAGATCACCACGCATCTGAAACATATGTGTATTCATGCATGCCTCTTTCATTTATTGAGAAGCCTGCTAGTGGTCCTGCCTCCCATCTTCTAACCAAGGTCATTCTAAAAAAAGACCATAAAGTGCAAAGCAAATCTCATCGCTTCTTCCACTTCAAAATAATATCTGAATCTCTAAGAAGTTCGGATGAAAATTACACATCAAATACCTTCCTGTTCCCAGTTCCAACCTGAGCACTTACTTCCTTACATCTCTAAAATCTTATCTCTCATATCTGTTCATATCAGTTACTCAACACTGCTATTACATTCCTAAAATCATATCTCTAATATCATTCATATCGAGTGTTCAATACTGCTGTAAAATCTTATCTCTAATATCTGTTCATATCAATTACTCAACACTGCTGTTACATTCCTAAAATCTTATCTCTCATATCTGTTCATATCAAGTACTCAACACTGCTATTACATTCCTAAAATCATATCTCTAATATCGTTCATAGAGAGTGTTCAATACTGCTGTAAAATCTTATCTCTCATATCTGTTCATATCAAGTGCTCAACACTGCTGTTTGAACAGGAGAAATCAGAGTCACAAGACTAGAGAAAGGGAGGAGATGTTGGTTACCCGTCACCGTAGGAGGTCACATCTGAAGTAGTAAAGGCACTTTCCTACCCTGGAGTCCATTTTCTCCTACCTTTTAAAGGTGACCCCATCTTCATGCCGACTCTAAATACAACTGGCCAAACAAAATCAGCCACCTTATGCATTTTAGGCTGCTTTTGTTTTATTTTTAAGGCAGGATCCAGCTATCTAGACGAGGCTGGCCCACCTTGGTCTCCTGTACAGGTGTGTATCACGACAATACAAAGTTAACCACAGTCCTAGAGATAGCATGATCTACTACTTTAATGGTATCCATAAAAACAACTCTGAAGGAACAGAGACAACGTTGGTTACAGAACTAGAAGAAACACATTGTTCGCCAATAGAAACACGAAGCTTACTTACCCTACAAAGGCCCTGGACACAGATGTCATTAGTCTCGGTCCCACAGGGTGTACCATCAGCCACTCGGTCCTTCAGCTGGTAGAAGCTGGTAGTCCCAGCAACCCGGCAATAGAGTTTACAGCGATCTTTTATGGCGACTGCAGAAAGAAGAATCCCATTTCGGATGCAGAACAATGAGGCTCGGCGTTTCTACATGGCAAACCGGTTTCCTATGGAAGCAATCGCGCTACTTACCCCCGCTGTACTTGGGGAGCCACCTCACATTAGCGGGGAGGCCGTGGATGTTGACATGTTTACCATCAAAGTCGGAGCACTGCTTTTCGCGGAAGTCTTGCTTGCCTTTTGGACATGAATCAGTGTTACATGATCGAAATTTCATCCTGCGGCCCACACAGTACCTTCCTCCGTTTCTTGGCCTAGTCAAATTCATTACATTTTAAAGCGCATCAGTAACACATCGCCGTGGTCATCTATTTCTACAACCGCCCATTTGCCTCCAGGACCAGAAAGGCCGCTGACGCTCTTTTAACATTATAGGTTGAAGAAGAAATACACAAAAGGGTTTTAAGTGATTTCCTGGAAAACGGGTCATAAAAATAGCAACCCCCTCTCAAGTAGACCTGAGACCTGGACACCAGAAAGGAGTCTCAGTTCTGACAGGATTAATAAGGACTGATGGTGGGTCTTTGTTTTCATATTAAAAAATGTTGTCTAGTGAGGCACAGACAACAAAGAAACTTAGGTGACAAAGGAGACATAACCATTGTTGTCATACTTGAGTGGTGTGTGTGTGTGTGTGTGTGTATACACATGTATGTATGTATGTATGTATGTATATGCTTGTCACTGCAATGATTTATTCAATTTATTCTTGGAAATAAACCCCAGAAGTTTTCAGGGTAAAACTGATATATAATTTACCTCGCCCAAAATTTCAATGACCTGTGAGATTGATTCAGAGTGTGTTGTATTCCTGTGTATTAAAAATGCTTAGTGATATGAAAGAGCAGAGCGTCACCTGGCCCATGACTTCTTACATATAAAGTAGAAATACTTAAAATCTCTCTGGGACCTCGGCGTGCTTTCGAGTTGGATGAAGAGAGATGATTGGGCACTGACTTGGCTGAGACAGTGAGGTATCCAGAACAGGAGCAGAGGAGGGAAAGGAGGCACGTCAGATGACAGAACAATAAAGAACTAGCGACCGAGTGGCCCATCTGGGCAGCAGAGTCAAAACACAGGAAGAGGCGGCCTAGGGCCTTTCATTTGAAACACAGTAAAATGAAGACAGAATCACCATTCACACCTCCTTAAATCACACCAAAGCAGAAAACAAAGAGAACGGAGGAAAACAGCTGTCTCCACACACATTATCAAAGTTCATCTACGTTTTTGTTGTTCGTTTGATTTTGTTTAAGTCTGAATCTACAAAGGTACAAAGCAGTGTGGTTTAAAGTATTCCACAGTGATTCCGAATCTCTGAAACTTGCAGACTGACCTCCAGTGTTAGAAGTGAACGGAACTGACTTTTACTTTCGGGTCCTTGAGATAATCTTAATCTACAGTGAATAAAAAGACATACTCGGGGCGATCACAGAGCCTGGTTGTGCTTTTAATTCCACCTCCACACGTCCTTGAGCAAGAGCTGTAGGGTCCCCAGGGTCCCCATTCGCCATCCACAGGACGGGTCTCCATGTCTCTGGTCACACACAGCCCTCGGTGGCAATGCTATGAACACAGTAAGCACACAAAGAGCAATGGCTTGTGTGCATCTAGTTAAAGCATCACAGTTATCGTAACAGCAACAAGAGAAGAGTTGTCAATTAGGTAGAGCAAATGTCAGTTCAAAAGTGAGGCTACATTTAATACCAGCTTGGAAAAAGAATGTACCCAAGGCTGGAGGACTGTAACATTTCTCTTGCTTTTGAAGTTTAGACTCTCACTGGAGAGGAAGGAATATTTAAGATTAAAAAAGAATCTATCCCATTCATACTAGCTCCCAAAGCAGTGTTTTTCATAATGTCAGCACAATTGTTGCATAGAATCACACACACACACACACACACACACACACACACAACTCAAACATACGAATAAACCTAACTGAGGAGATAAAAAGAAAACTCTACAATGAAAATTGTCAGGATTTTGAAAAAGGAAGTCGGGGAAGGCACTTGACAATGGAAAGACCTTCCATGCCGCCAGACTGGCAGAATTAATATGTTAAAAATGGCTATGTTACCAAAATATAATCTACATATTCAGTGCAATTCCCATCAAACTTCACATATCATTCTTTATAGAACTAGAGAAAACAACCCAAGAGTTCATATGAAGTCACTAACGACCACAAACAACAAAAGCAATCCTGAGAAGGAACAAAGTTAGAGCTATCATACAGCCTCACTCCAAATTATACCACAACATGCTTAATTCATGGTCAAAAGGTATTTTAATGCATTCAGAATCACTAAAGAGTCGAGAAAACCACTTAACACATTCAATTATATTCAATTAAAGTTTAATGAAGAAAATATATGCAATAAAAACATTATATAATTGAGGGGCCTGCTGACATATTAGCATTCTGAAGTTTGTATTTGTTTTAATAATAAGAATATAAATATGTATGCCCACATAATTACTTATATAACTATCTATAACTTAAAACCCATCTACTAGTTATAAGAATAAAATTAAATTTATCCATTTAATTATTTTGATATATACTCTATCCTACTAGTTCTGGAAACAAAGTTAAGATTAGCCATTTAATTCTGTTGATAGTATACTCTATCCAACACACACAGCAATAAAATCATCTCAGCTGGCTGCGCAATGGGCGGCAGCAAATCACGAGAAACGGTGCACGGCGGAGCAGCTGCCCACCCCAGACACTCTGGGTACAGGACTCACCCTTTGAGAAAACCTACCATCCCAGGACCACAGCTCGTCCCGTCTGCCAGCGGCATGTGCTGTGTGCGACAGCCCTTGTGGACACCTTCAGCACTCGTGCACCACAGGCGCCGGCATTGTTTCTGCAGAGTAACCACAGGCAGGGGAGCCAGAGCAGGCGTCAACATCCAGACCAGGTCTGTGTGGCCCAAACCCATCTGAGCTGCTTCCTGGCTCGTGGCTGAAGCTAGACGTACTTTGAAAACAATCGGGAATTTTACTAATGTACTGACTAGTAAGAGCAATGAGCCGAAGTGGAAATATTCAGTTACGTAAATGAGCTTCCTTTCTTTGTAAGACATTTTTCTGGAGGCTTTTCGTTGTTGAACTTTACTCCTAGATTCCCCACCAGGTGCAAGGGCAGAACGGTTGAGTGATGCTCATGGGATAACCGTGGAGAGGACCAACGTTTACTAGTCTGCCAAGTATAGTGTGTACTTACAGCTGCTGAACAAATGGTTCTAAAGTGTTCACAAGAAAGAAAACTTCAGAGTCGTAGGAGCTCTGCCCAAGATAATCCCTCTTTTTTTCTGAAGTCAAATGAAAAGTTCATATGGTGTCCAAACCAGCCCAGAAGAAAGGCAGCCGTTACAGAGAAATACTAAGGCAAACGGTCCCCTTTTCACCATGGGTGTTTAAAGCTTATTAAGATTTGTGGCTATGAACTCAAGGTGGGGAGTGTATTAGTCACTGTGGGATACGCAGTCCTGCCTGCTTGCTCGCTATCCAGTGGCCTCCACTGATCAGCTCAATAAGCATTCATTGCGTCGCAGTATCTACATGAGGATCCGCTGCCTGGGGAGGCAGGTGGAGAAGTCCATTATCTGAGATGGCCGAACTCACAAGCTTTCAGATTTTAATTCATCTATACTTTGGGTGTTTTAAAATATGACCAGTGAGCTATCCTGGGATTGAAATCCAAGTTTAAGCACAAAACTGACTTGTGTTTTCTATACATTGTACACATACAGAACCGGAAGCAATTTTCCCAGTATTCTTCATAGTGACCTGTCAACATGGGATGTTTTCATCTATGTTATCAAACTGACATTCAAGGAGTTTAAGATTTGGAGCATTTCTGACTTTGGATTTTCAGGCTCTCAACATGTATATGTTTATTTAAGTAAAATAAGTCTATATTCCTGGTCCCAGAGGTCATCAAACTCTGTGAAGGCAGAAAACAGCTTGACAAATTCAACAAAAGAAGTGAAGAAAATGTAATGTGCATTCTGCTTAGAGAGTGAGGCATGTAGGCAGCACAGCACTGTTATTTGTGAACCAAATCCTAACTTTATGCCTACGTTAAAAAAAAAATAATGCCTGGCAGTGGTGGCATAGGCCTTTAATCCCAGCACTCAGAAGGCAGAGTCAGGTGGATCTTTAGAGGCCAGCCTGGTCTACAGAGCAAGTTCCAGGACAGCCAAGACTGTTACACAAAGAAATCCTGTCTCCAAAAAAAAACAACAAAATCATGATGACAGAACCTATATAAGTGTTTCATGATTTTATTTCCATGGAAAGTTAAATTGTGTGACCTATGAACAACTGCCAAAATAAATTGTGAAGAATACTTTGGTTACAATTGAACTTATGCCACAAACATAATTTTTTGGCATTTGCATCTGTATAACAGACATGTAAAGCTGGAGAGATGGCTCAGTGGTTAAGAGCAATTACTGTTCTTTCAGGGGACTTGAGTTCAGTTCCCAGCAACCACACCAGGCAGTTGTCACCTCCTGTAACTCCAGCTCCAGGACATCCAACATCCTCTTCTGGTCTCTAAGGACACTTCTCTCACACCCACAGAGTCCCACAGATACCCACACAAACACATAATTAGAAATAAAATAAGACATGTATTCTATTTGTGATGTCCTTAAAACAACTCAATATTAAAGCACCAACATTTTAACTTCTTCCCCCAAATAGGTATTTCAATATCTTTAAATTTCATATACTATAGCCATGCTGTGGCTATATCTTCCAAATATGAACACTTCACAGAATCTGCGACAGTTAACAAGGACAATCAGAAGTACCTAGCATAGCTCCGGTACATAGCATCTCCTCCATTAGCTCTGGTTTCTCGTTACCTTAGGCCCTTTCTATGACACATCATTTAATTCCTCTTTCATTCAAGAATAAATTGTGCATATTGCAATACATCCTTACGATAACTTTCAGGTAGCTTTCCAACAAAAAGGTAGAGATTTTCTTACCAAGTAGGGACACACTTGTGATCCGGGACCAAACATAAGCTCGCATTGCTTGTTCACGTCGTACACTGAGCCAGGAAGCTGTGGAGACAGGTCATAGATTCTTCCATTTGGTTTGTCAAGAAGGCATTCTCCATGGCCAGTGCTGAACCAGACACAGAATACAGCAACGTGAACACATTTGCATACATTGATGTCTCTACCAGGCTTCTGTAATTACTTTCAAAGACGATGTCCACATCTTACTACTATTTAAAAACCAACTATAGTCACACCAGCAAAGCAAAATTCTTACACATAATGACATCATCAGTTTGCAGAGGAATTTTAACTGTGCCTGTTTGGCACTGGATCCCCACCCACAACCACAGAAGTTATAGTGGCATGAGGGGTGGGCTGGGAATAGAGCTCAATGGTAGAGCATCAACCTCCATATGAATAAGAACCTGGACTCCATCCCCAGCATGGTGAACAAGAACTGTTTAATGACAAGTTATCATAATGTAATTAATGTCACACTTTTAGTACCCATTAGCCTCAAATGAATTATCCAAACTGTCAAAATGTAAAAATAAAGTCCATTATGCTCCTTGATCTAAACAGCAAAGAAAGGCATTTCAAAACGTTCATGCTTTCCCTACTTTAAGGGGCTTTTCAGTGAGTAAGAAAGGAGTTAGCTCCCTGGCTCCAGGTACTTGCTACATTTAAGTTCCTTCATAACCCACAAATTGTGGTTGTGAAGAAATTCTTCAACCTACCCAAACCAGTTCTCATCTTCCATACATTGAGGGTGATATATAGCTCATAGTTTGCTATTGGAATACAGTCACATGCTGCTCAATGATGCTTTGGCCAATGACGGGCCAAATGTAGGATGGCAATTCATGGAGTACCTACTCTAAAGCATGGTTCTGTTTCTTCCCATCATTCCCATCAAGAGAGGTAACTGAAATACTAATGATGCTAAGATGAGAATATAAACTATTAAAGACATTGAGAAGGATTTGTGCACAAATATTTTATGGAAGGAGCTTGGTGAATCTTAGTGACCACATTGGAGACACAATTTGGGTGAAAGAAACTGAAAAGCAAAGAAAACTGGCAGAAGGCAAAGATGTAAGGTGGAGAAACCCAGACCTGCCTCTTTTCAAAGCTACAAAGAGCCTCGAAAGAACATATTGGGTTACAGGCTCCATCTCTGGGGCTGCAGAAACAGATTTCTTTTGATTTCAGCTATTCCCATCTTGAAGGGACTTCTTAAACTTTGGACACTCAAACACCTCTCAAAATATTACTTTACTTAGTAACATCTGGAAAAACAGAGGATGCATGAAGATGTTCTGATGACCATTAAATCACCGCATAAATGGTTTTCAAGACAAAATGAATTCCAAATTAAAAAGAAAGACACATGCCTATATGACTGAACTAAAATAAAAATTTCTCAAGTAAAATTTATATATGCATATGTAAAATTCCATACATATATATCCTTGTTTTGTAAATCCTTCATGCATTCATTTACTGCGTGGAGAGTGCACGCATGTTGGGGTCAAGAGGACAATTCGCTCGGTTGTGTTCTTTCTCCATTGTGGAGTTCCAAGAACTGAACTGTGGTCATCAGGCAAGTGACCTTACCCACTGAGAAATCTTTCTCATGTTTTTAAACATTTATTTGAATATTAATAATGAAAAACTAATCCTTTTCTTGAATCACTCTAAAAGAACAAGCAACTTGAAATCTGATGATGAGAAAGTGGTTACTTATCAACTAAAGGAAGAGGAATCCAGACTTACTCCAGAAACTCTGTGATGTGCTTCTGACTACAAGCTGACCAGGTCCAAGGACTCGTGTGGTAATTAAGGGTTGGGGCCATTACATGATACTGATGCTTAATCCCAGCTTCTTTACATTTATAACTGTCATCATGTGGAACATTAAACCTGAAAATGAAAACAAGTATTAAAAATGGACACAACATTAATAACAATTCCCTGTATTTCTACAACTGTACAGTGTAAAAAGATATAGATAATTCTAGTTATTTCGGGTTCTGTGCTCTGAGTCTTTACATAAGGTAAAATTTCACATTTGGAGCCATGGTTTCTGAAAAATACTAGATTCTATTTTTGATTATTTTTGATCTTGCTTATTTGTCATCAAAGTCTAAACAATAAAAATATTTGGAATTTGTTTCATCTACATATGAGCATAAGAGTCACATTAAAATGCCTGCAAGTTTCAACCTGGACACCTAGGAGATGCTGTGCACACGTTAGGCAAGATGTCAACACACTACAGTCTTGACCCTTGACTAGTGCTGCAGTATGCGAAGAAGTTAATCTCCAGCTCAGTGCCATTCTATATATTAACCAGATATCAGCAGAAGCTTGGGGCTTCTGACCTGTCAGTGACAATCAACAGACCAGAATTAAAACGTGCCCCGAGAGCACCCAAATATTGACAGTGAGAGCAGGGTAAAGAACTAGCAGGTCAGAGAGAGACTGCACACTGGCCTTCATGGACTCAAATATGGAAGAAAATCACCCTTACTATTCACCCACATCTGAAAAACACCGAGGTTCCTCAGAGAGAAAACCGCTGTTGAACGAACACAACATTCTCTTCATAATGTATTTGTTAGCAGCTTCCAATACTCCCTGCACAGTGTACTGGTTGGCAGCTTTCAATTCTTCCTCATAGTGTACTAATTCGCAGCTTTGAAAACCAGAAAAAGTGTTTCTGAGGTTCCACTACAATTTCTCAGCAATTTGTAGATCTCCCCTCATGCCCACATGCCCCTGTCCCCCTTTATATACAAATAATGATAACCAGGAGCTAGGCAATAAAAGGGTATTGAAGCAGAATCTGCTAATTAAGTAATCCCATTACAAATTACTGTCTGAAGATATTCTAAAGCAATGGCCAGGAAAGAAAAGTGGTCAAACTCAGGGCACCTCTAGTCTCGATTTCTTACTAGGAATAATCAAGGAATGTAACAACCTACCCTGCAGCTACTTTGGGGATTATTTCTCAGAAGATGATTGGTAGGACTTCTTCCAAGCTTTTCATGGGGGCACTGAGCATGTCATAGGAAATCATGGCCTCTGTACTTAGAGCACAGAACCCTGACAGGGTTTTTATAAAACAAGAATAAGAGAACTCTAAATAGTTGTGGAAATGCTCTAAAAAGTATCATTTCATGAATGAGAAACCCCATGGACCCGTGTCCTTTGCTAGGGCTCTGAGCAATAAGAGCAAGAGTCAAGTTGGTCTTTCAAGTATTGTTGGGGAGTTGTGAACTAGGAGCCCTTGCAGGCTCTCTCAGATGGCAGAGGGTGGTACCTGGTTATGTATGGGATAACAAGGAATAAAGGCCAGGGGTGCTTGTCATGTAAGCCAGTACAGTAAATGAATAAAAGAATCCCCATGCTCTAGATCTTTGATTAGTCTGCTGGTCTGTGCAACCATCTGACCTAACACCGATCACAAATAAAACCCACAAAGCTAGCCTTTCAAGGACCAGGGATGAAAACCACACTGCACTATTCGATGAAGGAATACAGGTGCTCGTGGCTCAATGACTGCAAGCGGAAGGCACATTCTTCGGGTAAGGAAAGGTACTCACACGTGCCCGAGCTCATGGGCGATGGTGAAGGCAGCGCTCAGGCCATTTTCCTCACTAATGGAGCAGCTCCTCAAGGGATCACACAGGGTGCCTAACTCCGCTAAACCTAAAAAGATGACACACACATACCTCATCAAAGGGGAAGCGCCACCAAAATCACAATGTGAAACTAAATATAAAACACTAGTGGTGGCATTGTGACTTGAAAATAAATGCAGAACTGCCAAATAACAGTGAACAAATATTTGAAGCCAAAAGATGAAAAAAAAAAACAGACTGAATAGATTGCGTTGAGATTTTTGTTTTGTTTTGGCATTTCTGTTTGTATTTTGTTTTGTAAATGTCTGGATTCTCTCATTCAAAAAATAATTTAATGAATAGGATGAGCAAATATTCTTCTGCAAACATAGGAAAAGGGAGAGCAGAATGTCTAGTGTGGGGAATATGGCAGGCAGAGTTCCAACCAGTAGAATGATCAAGAAGAAATAAAGAGCTACGGGAAAGCCTGGAATAGACAGGTACCCAAGCACCACACAGTCACACAAGTAAAGTGTAAGTGTCTGACATGGTGTTTGCCATTTAATATATGCCAGCTACAACAAGGCGTGGCTCGGATAGACTTGGTAATCCCTGACTGTTTGGGCAATGGGAAGAGCAAAATCTTCTCTCTCCCTTATAAAGAGTGACAGGCAAACACGCTGTGGAAAGGCAGAAGTGGTGGGACCTAGCGGGACATCAACAATAGTGACAATTATAAAGAGTCCTCCGAGCTGAGAGAGCGAGAAATTTCATGATAATTCATTATAAGAATCGTAACTCCATCACCATCACTGAAGTTAGATTTGGGGCTTTTAAACAAAACTCAAACTATAGCTTCTAATTCCACCCCCAAAATTTACGTGCTTGTGAGGATTCTCTTCACAAGAGCTTATGGATGCAACCTAACTTCTCATGACATATTTAAGAACTAGTACTGAGGAAGCAGGACTCCATCGGTCACCGTGTTCACTCCTTCTCCTCCTCCTAGGTAACCCTTTTACTCACAAAAGCTAACAACCTGAATGTCATCCTGGAAAGGAGATAGATTGCAAACCATCATAAAGTTGTGTTGTGCATTTAAAGAACTGAACGTTAAACCAGAAATCTAAGTCTGAGGTGTTCATTAGCAGAGGAAAGACTTACCCTCTTTGTGAATCTCTTGCCAAGAGGCCTTGCTTGGGCAACGTCTTCTCCAAAAGACCTTTCTTTAGAATCAATATGACAGAGAAATCCTAAAGCTTAAAATCTAAGCTTCCACATGCAAGCTTTTAATTAATTCATAATGCATTTTATAATGCACATATATGTATATATAATATACTCTATAATGCATTTCTCCTTTGTCAAAACAGGTGAACGGTGAAGACGCTTCTTATGAATGCTCTTCCTCATCCCAGTCCTGATCAGCAGTATCAAGCTACCAACAGCTGAGTTTCCACAGAGCTGAGCTGAGATTTAGAATGTAATACTGACTCCCTTACCTTCTGACTTTATGTGTCATCTTCAAAAGTGCACATTCTAAAACGAATGCTTTACTTGCAAGCCTTTATGTTTTATATGATCAGAAAATTGGCCATAAAATTGCCCTGTCAGGCCACAAATGCATACCAACAAAATCAGAAGCAAATGGTTAGCACCGTGGTACCAAGCAGCTAGCAGATACCTTGTGCCTAGATTCAGGCAAGCTGATGCTGAGATCTCTCAATGCTGCCCAAGACAGAAGGGAGCATGAGCCCCAATTTTATCAAGGTTCCTTGTGTTAGGATAAAAGACACAAACTGGAGCATTTGGCTCAGCAGTTAAAAGCACTGGCTGCTCTTCCAAAGGGCTTTGATTCAATCCTAGCACCTATAAAGTGGGTTACAATCATCTGTACCTCTAGTTCCAGGGGATGCAACACCATCATCTGATCACTATGGGCACTAGGCATGTGTGTGGTGCACAGACATACATGCAGGAAAAGCACTAATACACATAAATTTTATACATATATATATACACACATTAAAAGGTGCCAAGGTCATTGTGGAAGAGGGGTAGAAAGAGCATAAGAGTCAGGGAAATAGGAAGTTTACTGTGAGATTGTGTCTCCCAGAAATATCAGTGGCCATATCCATGAAGTCTCATCAACATGGTTACCGAAAAAAGATCTGTATAATGACCAATATGCTAATATGCTAATACGGAAAAGGGAAAACTCACAGGGCCCCAACTCTATTCAAAGAACTACAGGCAATTGGGGAATTCTCAGAGTGGAAGAAATGATCTTCCCCAGGAAAGAGCACTCAGGTTATCTACCAAATGATCAGCCCTGGGATTACTCCTGTGACATCATACAGAATGAACAGGTTGGGTGTGTTTGCGCGCGTGCGCAAACACAGTTAAAAAAACAAGGCATGAATTTGAGACAGCAAGGGAACTTACACAGGAGGTATTGAAGGGAGGAAAAGGAAGGGGGACTGATATAATTTCAAAAAATAAAAAAATATTATGAATATAAAAACAGTAATAATAAAAATAAGGGAGATGCATATGTTCTATCAATTATTAAAGTTTATAGAGAATAACTGAAAACATTGAGCTGTGTGAGTCAGAAAGGTAGAGCGATGGAATGAAGGCACAAGGCTCAGTTAAAGAGGTGTGGGGATTTAATGCAGGACATTGTGGGTACTAAGGAAAAGAGGGATTGTGGATCCTAAGAAAAACTGGTGATTATGGGTCTTAAGAGGGAATGTGTGGTTCCTAAAGAAAAGAGAGGAATTACTCATCAAGTTGATTCTATAGAAATATATATATATATATATATATATATATATATATATGAAAACTATACACGCCCCCATGAATTAGTGACTTAAACACAAAAGAATTAAATTTTAAGTATTTATTTTTAAGACACAATGATGTGTTTAAACATTGAGTCACAGAAGGATTAAGATATGGAAATGCTAAATATAGGAAGTTCATAAATTCAGTAAAATCATGTTCTCACACATATGCCCTAAAACAAAGCCCAGAGCAGTTAGATTTTGCAAGTCTTAAAACCCGCGAAGGGTCTGATGTGCAGAAGTAATCACGACTGTTTGAATGTGGTTACAGGAAATAAACGCTAGAGCAGGAGGTTGCGGTGTGACCTCCAGTTACTTTACTCCTGCAGAAAAGTGTCAATGGCTGGTAGATACGAAAAACATGTTCAAACTTCTTAGCAATCAGCAAACTAAAAAATACATTCTTAGATTGGCAAAGGCTGAGAAATCTAAAGGTGACCTCTATCGACAAGAGATGTTTACATCTCCTACGGCCAAGCATCTGAGTGTGCTCAATCGCCGCTGCATGCTTATATCTTACTGGCAAAGAGTACAAGGCGCATGTTGATGAGATCACCTTAAAAATGATTTGTATGAGCCAGGCGGTGCTGGCACATGCCTTTAATCACAGCATTAGGGAAGCAGAAGCAGGTGGATCTCTGTGATTTCAAGACCAGCCTGGTCTACAAGAACTAGTTCCAGCACACAGGCTCCAAAACGCTACAGAGAAACCCTGTCTCAAAAAACATATATATATATATATATATATATATATATATATATATATATATATATATATGCCATCTAAACTAGTTGTACCACAGTAAAATGTCACATGGGCCCTCAAAAGTTAGCATTTTAGAGGAGGGATGCTCACCCTCAGCAGCACAATGAACAACCCAGGAACTCAACAGAAAAGTGATCAGTTCCACTTTCCTAACAGGACATTGGTCTAAGAGTATGCATGAAATGTTATGCAGAAGTAAAAAGGCACAACCACAGCTACAAAGTTAAAAATGAAGAATGTAAACACTGCCATGTTTAGAGAAGCATTATATAGATAATGTTGCATTTCAAAGTTTTGAAGAAATTGACGAGGCTAAAACTCTTGGCATTGGTCACCTCATCAGGAAAGGCGGAGACACAATGAGGGCTGGATGCAGGTCCACTATAAGGGAAACCAAGTTCTAGCTGGCATATTCAGACCTGGTGGCAGGTTCACGGCTCTAAAGTACAGTCTTCAAGATGGCTTTATAAGTTATTGTGTATTATCTCCCACACACAAAAACACATTAAGTACCACGTCATGCACAGCACTTGGTATTTAGTAACAACTAAATATTAGTTCTTGCTATTCTACAAAATTCAGAGGGAGAATCAAAGAAGTAAGAGACAGTTACTTACCAAGACCACACATCAAAATCATTCAAATGAAACAGGGAAACTTTAAATGTAACTTTAGATATTTCACTAAATAAACAATAAGCTAAGTTTAATTGATGAAAGAACTTACCTAACGTGTCACATTTCTCTTTAGCTCCACAAATGTCTTCCCTTGAAATAAAAGATCGCATTTGGAAACATTTTCAGACAATACGGTTGCAGTGAGTCAACACAAAGTTAAAGTTTTAACCCTGCCCAGACTGTCGCCACTCGGCCCCCAACCCCGTCAGTGCACACTCAAAGGCTTTGGAGTTAGCTTGACGCCTCCCTTGGGTGCCCCAGTGGGGAGCAGATGCTCTCTAAGTCCGCACTGTGTGGATGAAGCTGCTTCCATAGCCACACATCTGCCCCTGCTGATCACAGCGGCCATGTAAAATGTGTGTGCTTTCAGAAGTCAGATGCTACTTTTTGCCCCCGATCCCTGAGATTCTAACCCTGTAGCTGGACAGTGACCCTGCCCACCCCAACCACATCTCTTTCATATATCTCTTCTCAACGCTCTTTCTCCCTCTGATCTTAAATCCTTCACCGTGAACTGTCTGCTCTTGATTTCAGTCACAACGCAGGCCAGAACCATAGTCTAAGATAGCATTGAGGAGTTAAGAAAATCCTGCTTTTGTTTAAAAAGTGATAAAAATAGACTTTTATTTCAAGGTTCTGGATAGCTCACTTTTCCTTGAGATTGGCCCCAATGTGAAGGATTTCATTAGTAAACTATCTAAACAAACATCAAATATTATACATCCCTGTACCATGGCATTGAAACGAGGTGTGATTTAGCCCTGCATTATGGTATTTGGAAGAAGGAAATGATTTTCTAACAGTGGGAGTTGTTCTCAGCAAGGGAAGCCTGCTAATTATGGCAATCCCTAAGAATCAAAACCGGGGACTGACACACGGATGATAAAAGATGACAGGCAGAAACACAGGTAAGAGGGAATGGGTAAAACTGGCCCTCAGGTCTACATACATGTCAATTTCCATGTATTATAGCTAATGCTCTCATTCTGTCTCTAACTTGACAAGAAAAGTATTTTATTTAGATCATAGCATGACTCATCCTACTGATTTCCCACCATTCCGATCAAAGAAGAGTCAAATGGTCTCATTCTAATAGAGTTCTCATGAATACTTTCATGTGTTAGTGGGGGGAAAAACAGTGCAGCCAAAATGTGTCCGTTCTCACGCCAGAAAGAGTAGAGAACCCCCTCTGCACAAGGTGCTTTCAAAAGCCTTACCTAGTGATGAGAACAGCAGTGTCGTGGTGGGAAGGGTGAGCATCGTCCAGTACATTCTGAGTCTGCTGCCATAGGCAAAAGTTGCGCAGTGTGGTAGCTGCATTAAAACTGATGGCTGGTCCTTCCTGGAAAGCAACGAGCCACTCAGTGAAAGGCAAAGGTTTCGGTCCTGTTTGCCGCCCACGTTTACTAGAATTCAGCTTATCAGAGTGCATTTTTACAGGCTCATACGGAGCAACATCAGCCTTGCTCTTAGTTCTAATTAAATATATTTTAGCATTAAAAACTGATCTAGCCAGGTGGTGGTGGTGGCGCGAGCCTTTAATCCCAGCACTAGAAAGGCAAAGGCAGGAGGATCTCTGTGAGTTCAAGGCCAGCCTTGTCTACATAGGGGATTTGACGACCACCCCCACCCCCGGCCCCTGCAGCAATATGTAGTTAGAGCTTGTCTCAAAAAGACTCTGTGGTGGAAATAAAATGGAATGACATTGGTGTTTAATAGAATGAAAAATAACACATATGAATAAACAATTAAAAAATTGCCTCTTCATCCCAAATCCTGGGATTAAAAAATTGCCTCTTCATTCCAAGTCCTGAGATTAAAAATAGGCATCATGAAATCCAGTTCAAATTACATGTTTCAAGTAAGTTTTCAAAGATCTCATTTCTAGGAAGACTTCAGTGATCTGCAGCTAGTCCCACCAAAAGCCAGCTACATCCAACAGCCCTCGCTGCAACCTGCTTCTTACCTGCTCACTGTGAATTACAACTAACTTCACAATCACTATATTTATAAGGTTCCCAATGCTTGAGTCCTTGTAGATTGCTGCAACCTGCAAGTGGACACCAAAAGATTAGACGCTTTGATAAAACTTTCCTTTCTGCAGCAAAGTAGAACCAACCGGAAGTATCCATCCTCTTGTGCAGCAGCGACACATGGGAGTCTCAGAGAAACGTTCTCAAAGCCTGGGCTCTTTCCCTTCCCTTACATCCCATCTTATGTGATCATTTACATCAGAATCTCTAGGGCTGAAACATGCGCAAGCATGTTTGCTAATTCACAAGGATTAAATAATTCTCATGGGAAGTTAAACTTGAGAACCAGCACTCTGTCTTGCTATCTATACTAGTCTATAGCTCAACAGTACTCAGTTTTATCTAGCGATTTTGCACTTCCATCAAAATCAGAGTGTTTAAATGCATATGACTGTGGGAATTATTGCTAGGGATGACTGAGCAAAATCTTTGCTTCTTTCAAGATCAAAATATATTCATTTATTTGACCATAATATTCTACTGCAACATATGACCTACCCTATTTTTGTAGTTTTATTAATGCTTCTCTCCCAAAGTGTCAACTATTTCCAATTGTGAACACAGTTACGGTTCACTCAGTACTGTGCAATCCAGGGTGGAAGAGATTCATTCAGTCACATGATCAACCACAGAAGAGGTCCCATCCCAAGCTAAGCCTTGGTTTTCCCAGGCTGGAAAACTCAACTCTGTGAGGCTTTGCCTGAGCTCAGTCTGTGATTGATGGCTAAGGTGTCCTCCATCCCCAGCCTCACAGCCTCTTTTAATAAGCACAGAGGCCAGCACTGCAGAAATACCTTGCACAGCCAATGCCTCTGCCTCTTTCCCAGTAAGTAACATGGGTCACCTGTACAGCAGAAATCATTTCTGATGCCCACTGGTGACTGTCCAAGCTATAGCAGTTCACTGATCCAGAGTGTGCTACAGCACTTCACTGAATTAAAAATGCCCCAGATCTATTCACTGCCACATTTAGATAGACAGAGATGAAGAGTACGCGGTCCCTAACTTTTTAAAGCAGAGTTTGCTAGTTTCATCAGTACCAGGCTCCTCCCTGGCCAAAGCTCCTATAACACAATGCATGATAGGCCTCTGACAAATGCTTCCCAGGTCAAAGGACCTCTTCAAAACTAAAGCCAAAAAAAAAAAAAAAAAAAAAAAAAAAAAATTGAAACCACCAAATAAAGGCTTTGTCTTTAAAAAAAAATTTACTTTGAACTGGTAAGACACCTCATTAGGTAAAGGTGCTTGGTGCCCAGCCAGAAGCCTTGAGTTCCATTCCCAGAACGTACATGTTGGAAGAGAGCTTGTTCCTTGCCCTCCACACAGGTATCCAGATATACAAAATAAATCAGTAAATGAAAAAAAAAAAAAACCTAAAGCCAAAAGCATTGCTGGGGCTGCAGAGTTAGGCCAACGTGAACATGCACACTCTAGTACTTTTTCTGGTGTTTTAAGTGGGCAGCTACAACAAATGCCAGGTGAGTCTGGCATATCACCCTGTTCTACACAGCCATGGGAAAGCATTTCATATTTCTATAATACTATATTCTAAAATGACACATGTTAGTGTTCCCTTGAACTAATTAAGATGTATTCTTATTTCTTTTTAAATAATGTTTGCTCCCTGACATCAACACTTCTTACTTCACAGGTTTCAGGAAGTAGTAAATATTATTTCATAAATCGCTAGTAATAAATGAGTCAGGAAAAATATTATAAGCTCTATTGTTTGTATCCTTTGGAAAATTCTAGGCAAAAGATGTTTGATACAAAATGTGAAGCATATTACTATCTCCTAGTCATTTGCAAACATTTGGAAAACAACCCCTATAGCACATAAAAGCAAAATCTCATATATGGTTTAAAAGAGAGGCCAACTTAACTATAAAGTTATTTGTGAAATTCTGATCCAAACAAAGCAATTTATTTGAAAAAGACACTGCTCTTTATTTGTTCAGAAAGATCTTTTTGTTTAAAACTGGAAATGATGCCATCTCCCATATATATAAAGAACATGTGCAAAGTATTAAGGCTACACATAACACCAAGTCACAACAAGGGAAAAGCGCCATACGCGAAGCATGCAAGTGCAACATTTGCATTTATTGCAGTGTGGTTGATATTTTCTCTGTCTTGAATAACAATAGTTTAAAAAATGACACAAAGAATTAAAGTAAACAGTATAACGGTAATGTAAGAGAACATTTTCACTTGATGAGTACCTCTAACAATATTAACTCTGCTTCAGTAGATAAGGTTCCCGTCCTGACCGTCTAACGAGGTCCTCCATGGTTATTACTAGGTGTGTGGGAGCAATGTGTACAAACCACATGAGGGGATGGTTGAAACATGAGGGAGCGTTCAGGTCTTTGGCATCTAGTGGGCATTTAAGGCTCCTTAAAGACTGTATCGTTAAATAGCAAATGCCTAAGAAAATGCTCTGGCTGCCATCGCTTTGGGTTGTTTAATAATGCATATGCAAATGCCTTATAAGCCTAATGCTGTCACTTCAAGGATAAAAGAGATAGGACAGAAAAGAATGGACTGTTTCTACCTGTTTAACACACTTATTTCATTAGATGTATTACACCATAATTGTGTTCTTCAACAGTAATATGAACCCCAAGCATGTTTCAGATCACTTAGAAACCACTACGTTATTTTCATAATGGAATACTACACTCTAAAGAATACATTAGATCACACTCATTACTTCTCATTAAACTATTGAAAAAATTTCTTGTTCAGAACGGGTAAGATGCAATAATTTTCTGTCAATGTATATACACAAAATTTATATAGAGAGAGGTCTTTAAATTTATATATATAAACCTATTCCCTTAACTTTGTTATTTTCTCAGTTAAAGGTAGAATTCAACACACAAAAAATCCTTGTCAGCACTTTGAACATTTCTTTTAATAAATGACATATTTCAAATCAGATTGCATTTTTGGATGCTTCCTAAATTATTATAATCCAAACATTATTAATAAGCAGTATTTGAAAATACAGCTGCTGTCTTCTAAGATGCTTAGAAAAACTACTGATTTTTATAAGGTGATTTTGTACAATATCACTTTGCTGAAAATGTCAACTGCATCTAGAAGTCTTCTGGAGAAAATTTTGGGGTCTCATGTATAATACCATATCACCTGGAATTAGAGATAATTCTATTTTATTTACAATTTTATCCCTTTAATTTCCTTATTTTGCATTATTGTTCCAGCTTGTGCTTCTGCACTATCTTGCTAAAGAACAGGAACGGTGGGCAGTCCTGTCTGGCTCCTCATTTTAATGGGGTTGTTTCAAGTTTTTCTCAATTTAGGATCATATTGGCTGTGTGTTTGTCATATGGCCTTTATTTTATTGAGATAATGGTCCCTCCATCCCATTCTCTCCACCATTTTTATCACAAGAGCATGTTGGATTTAGTCAAATGCTTTTTCTGCATCTCTTGAGATACTGATGTGATTCCATCTTTAGGTCCACTTATATGATCTATTACTTTCACTGAATTACATATGTTAAGCTAACCCTGCATTTCTAGGACAAAGCCAACTTGATCATGGCAGATGATTATCTTTATTCGTGCTTGTATCCAGTTTACCATGTGTTTGTTGATGATTCTTTGTATTTATGTTCTTCAAGGATATCAGTCTGTAGGTAAAGGTGTGTGTGTGTGTTTACCAAGTTTGGAAGCTAGAGTATCACTGGTTTAGTGGAGCAAGTTTGGAGTGCTCTTTTTGCTTCTATTATTTTTAAGAGTTTAAGAAGGATCAACTGTAGACCCTTGAAAGTCTGGTAGAATTCTGCTGTGAACTCATCTGGGCTTAGACTTTTAGTTAGAAGGCCTTTTATTTGTCTCCTCTTTGGTTGTGGGTCTGTTTAGGTTGATTTGACTCTGGACATTTGGATGAATCAATAAATTAATCTATTCCTTTTATATTTTCCAACTTCATAGAGTATAAGTTTTTGATATCATGGGCACATTCCCAATTATAATAACATCAAAGGCAATAAGATAAGATTCCTTGTAATAAACCCAACCAAGGCGGTAAAAGACCTCTACAATGAAAACTTCAAGTCTCTGAAGAAAAAGATTGAAAAACACTTTAGAAAATAGAAAGACATCCCAACTTCATGAATCAGTAGAGTTTATATTGGGAAAATGGCCACCCTACCAAAATCAACATAGAGATTCAGTGCAGTTCCAACAGAAATACACAGAACATCCTTCACAGAAACCAGGAAAATCACAAGATCTATATGGAACCAGAGAAGACCTCAGATAAGTAAACCAATCTTAAAGGAAAAATACTGGAAGGATTGCTATTCTAGACTTCCAGATATACTATAGAGCAACAGTAATACAAGCAATATGGTACAGAAGCAAAACATTCAGAAAAATAGAATAAAACATTAGGTCCAAAATGAATACCCATAACTACAGCCATCTGGTTATTTGACAAATGGGGGAAAAAAGAAACACACACACTCACACACACACACACACACACACACACACACACACCGAAGAAAAGATGGCATCTTTAACAAATGGTGCAGGAAAAACTGGATCCACATAAGAAAACTGAAATTAGAGACATCTATCATTCTGCACAAAGTTATATCCAAGTGAATTAAGACCTCAGTTTGAAACCAGAAACACTAAAATTGCTGGATGAATGCACAGGAAGTACTGAACAAGACACAGGTGCAGGAAGGGGCTTTCTGAACAGAACTCCATTTACCAGGAATTTAGGTCAACAATCTACAGCTGGGATCTAATCAACTAAAAGTCTTCTGTACAGCTAAGGAAACAATCAGTCATGCCAAAGAAGCTCACAGGATGGGAAAGACTCTTTGCCAGCTATACGTGTGACAGAAGATTAGTATCCAGAATATGCAAAGAACCCAAAACAAAGCATCAAGGAAACAACTGATCCGATTAAAAAAATGGTCTAGGCAACTAAACAGAGAGTTCTTAAGAGAAGAAAGAAAAACGGCTACCAAATATCTCAAAAAGTGCTCATCATCCTTATGGACTGAAGAAACTGAAATCACAACTTGGAGATTTCATCAAAGAATCCTCTCTTTACAGCCAATGGAAGCCGTCACAGAAAACCACAACTGGTCCCAATGCAGAGAGCAACAGATCATGGGTAGCCCAGCCCAGTACATACATCTACATCACAGCTCCTCTACCTGTGACTCAGAGAACACAGAGGGAAGACAGAAAAATTGTAAGAGCCAGAATAGTAACGACTCTGCCGTGAGACGGTCTCTCCTAAAAATGGCAGTATAAACAAGACCAGAACAACAGCAATATCACTGGACATGTTAATGTGGAAGAGAGAACAACGTGTGGGGTCCCACCCCTAGACTACGAACTACAAGAACACAACTATTGATTACTGGGAGCAAGAAAACTAGCTTCTCCCAGGCATGAGACCCTTATTGGTTGTTCAGGGCAGAGTGATCAGCCTTGAAACCATATACACACAAGCAACAAGATTGGACTTCAGCAGGTGTACAAACACACACAAACACACAGACACACTAACACATAGAGGCACACACAGACACACACAGACACACTCATACACAGAGACACACAGACACACTCATACACAGAGACACACAGACACTCACACATAGACAGACAGACCCACAAACACATACGCACATGCAGATATAAAATAAAGATGTCAGAACATCAATTGAGTATAGAAATATCACCAAATATGGCTCTTCCACAATTCCTGGTGCACTCCTTTGCTTCCTCTACTCAGTATTTCCAAAGCTCTGCATCAGAGGTCTATTAACAAGCACAACTCAAACACTGCTTTCATTATAAAATCTAGTGTTTTCATTCATTGTCTCCCTCTAGACAATCTTCTTGACAAATGTCACTTTCTTATCATGCATCATAGTGTTCCATAGAACTGATTCAATGTTCTACCTGTAAACAGCATCCTTCATACCTTAATTCTCATTAGACCACCCATGGGCCACAACACACATACACATACACATACACACACGCACACGCACACACACACACACACACACAGAGAGAGAGAGAGAGAGAGAGAGAGAGAGAGAGAGAGAGAGAGAGAGAGAGTCTAACACCAAAGCAAAGACTCGTATTCCACATCTACTAAGACAGCTCCACTCGCAATGAGTCTTTGCCTCCAAAGATGATGTGCCACACTTCTGATTAAAGGAATGTAATAGTAGGAAAAGGCATATCCTCTTCTCTCCATGACAACAGATGGCAGTTTTAATATTCACATTCAAAGATATTCAGATTCAAAGCACAAGGCTATTCTCCATCACTAGAGGGCAGAAGCCGTTCACATAGAGAACACTTCAAGGATTCTCCGTGAGTGGTGGCGAGACTGTCAAATGTAAAAGCTGCCAGAGTAACAGCTGAAAGTCCGGCTCTAATCAAAACACAATTGCTCACATCTAGAGTTTGGAAAGACATTTTTAAATTATATATGAAAATCATCAAATGGACCATTTTAGATGACGTAAGAATCCCATTACGGTGGGACTGGAGGGATGGCCCAGCATTTAAGAATACTTGCTGCTCTTGTAGATAACACAAGGTCAACACCCAGGTAAGGGAGCTCAGAGCACTGCAGGGATCTCCCTCTTCTGGTCTCTAAGGGTACCCATACGTACGGCAGACTCACAAAATAATAAAAAGAAAACAAATCTTTAAAAAGAACCCTATTGTGGTACTTACAATTGACATGAGTGTCAGCACATAGTGCTGCAGATTCTGCCCGTGATGATGGACCATCTTAGCGTCGGCTGTAACCATAACTTCCACGTATCTCGGGTATGACAGAAATCGCTTACTCCTGGAATGTAGTTGACTCCTTTCCCCCTCCAATCTGAACGCCACTTCCTTCTTCCCATGAGTATTCCCAGTCGTGTTGCTGAAGTCAGGAGAGGGCAAAGCAGGTTTCTTCATTTCATCTTCAGGAAAGAAGGAGAAGATAATACAAAGTCATTAAACTGGATAGGGTCAATAGATTGCACAAAATAGAGCAGCCATAACACAATCCTTGCACTGAATGGCATCGCCATGAACACTGTTTTTCGTGGGTGGTTTATGATGCTCATAGTTTCAGAGCTATATGAGCAACCCTGACCCTAAGCTTTATTATACCAGGTCTGATTATTAAAAATATTTATTTACTAATGAGTGGGAAACAATGATGAAGAAATTCCTGCTTTCCTCAATAGGCAAATGGGCTCCTAAGTCACGGCTAGAATTTAGTCTCATTACATAGCAGCCACATCTTGTCTGGTGATATTTTATAGAATACAGGGGGAAACAGCATTATACAGTATGTGAAAGCAGCACTGACCCCCCTAAAAATGTTCCAACAGTAGCAACTCAAACCAGAAAATCAACTGCCGATAAAAATCTCGTAAGAGTGACAACATAACTTACTTGCTGATTTTCATTGCTTGCTTCCATAGCAAATTATTAATCACTGTAATGAAAGGAACTAATTTTAAGTACTATGCAAAAGGTTAGCATTTTAATATTTGATTATATGTGCTAATGCAAAAGGTTCATGAATAGCATGGCCGTGTGCACTTTCTTTTTTCCTTCACATCCTCCTTCTCTTCTCTTTCCTACGCTCATCTTCTGTCAAGTTTCTTCAAATACATGGGCAATGGTTGTATTTTCAACAGAAAACTGGACCAAAGAAGTCAAGTAAAAAAATATTCAACAAGATTTTGTTGCACTATAACCACACACACACACACACACACACACACACACACACACACACACACACAGTGACATGATTCACTTCATTTAAATATGAACAGACTCCTATGGTGATAGCAGACAATGAAAGCCATTAAGCACTGTTCCATTATCTTCAACAGCTGTCTTTTGTATTGCTGTGTCCTGAGGCAGGAAAACGGCTCCCTGTTATCTTCTGTTCTTTTCCCTGGGGTTCCTCATCCAGAGATTATCAGTGAACAATTGCTGACCCAGGAAGACCCCAGAAAAACTGCTGCATATAAATCTCTGGCTAACAGGGGAGGCTGAAAGTTTATGTTTCAATGTATTTGCTCATTTGTTTCCAGATTATTGGAAACAAACTTTGAGCATTTATACACATCGAGAATGTTTAGGAAGTGAGGCATACACAGCACCTCATAAAGCTTCCATACCAGACAAAGGGACAGAAACACAAAGTTAAGGATAACATTTTAGGTTCTTTAAATGCCTCAATAATAATAGAACCAAGTGGCAAATTAGTTTATTCCATCAAACAGGCTGGCTAACATTCGGGAGTTGGCAATGCCAAACACTGACCTAACTTCCTTGAAGAGCCAGTAACATCCACTGAGTCACAGGGGTCCTCACAGCAGGTGCAGAGAATGAGGGAGTAGAGTAGGGACCCCAAAATGCACCCTCTCTTATGCTACCAAGCGATCCTCAGCAAGGTAGCCATGACCACTCAACATACAAAATGAACTAAATATCAATTAAAGACCTAAAGGAAATGCAAGAACTGTAGAATTCTTAGAAGAAAATGTGGGGAAATTTTTCATGACTTCTGATTTGAAATGAGTCCTTGAATGTAATACCAGAAGCAAAAGGAAAAAGGATAAAGCTGGAGAATTAGGGCCATGTCACCCAGAAACCTTGAAAAGGAAGCAATGAAGCACGCTCCTTATCTTAACCTGGTATCAGGGAAACTCTCAGGAATCCACGAGGTTGACCCCAAGACTCCTAGCAATAGTGGAGGGGTGCCTGAACTGGCTTTCTCTAATCAGATTAATGACTACCTTAATTGTCATCATAGAACCTTCATCCGGCAATGGTAGAAGCGTTGCAGTGACTCACAGCCAAGCCGAGATCCTGGGGTTCAGTTAAAGAGAGGGAGGAGTGATCATATAAACAAGGGGAGGTCACGATCATGATGGGGAAAACCAAAGAAATGGCTGACCTGAGCTAGTAGGAACTCACAGATTCTGGACTGACAGCTGGGGAACCTGCATGGGACCAAACTAGGCCCTCTGAATGTGGGTGACAGTTATGTGGCTTGATATGTTGAAGGGTGGGGCTGGCAGTGGGACCAGAACATATCCCGGGTGCATGAACTGGCTTTTTGGAGCCCATTCCCCATGGTAGGATACTTTGCTCAGCCTTGATACAGGGGGAGGGGCTTGGTCCTACCTCAATTTGGTGTGTCAGACTTTGTTAACTACCCATGGGAGGCTTTATCCCTTCTGAGGAGTGGATGGGGGGTGGAGTGGAAGGAAGTGGAGGGGTAGGAGGAGAAGGGGAGGGAGGGGGAACTGGGGTTGGTATGTAAAACGATATAAAATAATAAGAAAGAAAGTTCAACAATCACATGTAAACTAAAAGGTACGGTAACTTTTGTTAATCATCAATACAAATAAATGCTGATATGTGGCAGTGGGTTTCAAGTCTAGAAACCTGTCTCCAGAATGAGCGTGTGCAGCCACTACGGGATGCTGTGTGCTAATGAATTGTAGAGGAAAAGCAGAAGAACACCATAACTTATCAACCGACACTATATTATCCATGCATAGCTCAGTTTGCTTATACACCATTTGAAATAACCATAAGAAAATGTACAACTATGGACAAATAACCGAATGACTTATTCAAATCTACAAATTCGTATTTGATTGGCACATGGTAGGAATAAATCTTGCTACTATAAGTGAAGGGAGTGAGAAAATTAAACATAGAATATTTTTATGTAGGTAAAAATTAAAATTAAGTATATATTTTTAAAAGATATGTGTGTACAATAATGCCATCTTAGAGAGAGTGAAGGAGATCAGAAATTGGGAATTAGAGTAACATTTGCTTCAGATACTGCAAGGACGAGGACAGAACGACAGGGAGGAAGTGCGGTTAGGCTCCAAACCTTTAGGCTGTGCTTCTCATCCACATGAATATACAGAACACCACTAACAAGTCCTTAGCAGATACATCACACTGATTACCACTACATCAGTGTGCCCGCTGGCATGACTGCCATGTTCTGCCGTTCTGACAATGGTGTCTAAAGCAGGGTGATAATAAATTAAATGCACAGTGTGAACATTAAGGACATAGTTTTCCAACTTTTTCAAATTTGATTTAACACATACAAAAAAAGCCTGTGACTAAAATCCCAAAAGGCTCAATTTAAAGCTCTATAAATTACTCATCGTGAATACGAAAATAAGTAAACCATAGAAGGGAAACAGTCAGAAGGGATGAACTGAGTGTTTGCACAGAAAGACGACCCTCAGACATTCAAAAGTAGGAACCTTAGAGGTATTTAAACATTGATCCCATTATTTAGATTTTTTTATCAAAATATACAAATATGTATTTATAAAATGTATATAATGAGCCAAAATATATAGAATACACAGCCCAACTTTAACAGTATGGCTTAAGAGGCTGATAGAAAAATAATTAACTTAATATCTCAGTGCTCTTGAAATGATTACAAGTTTATGTTGCTATTATAGTTTTAAGAACTAAAGTAGTATCAACTAATATAACATTCATTAACAATCCACAAGCTAAAGCATTCCATTCCATTGTTTTTTCTAAGTATTTATGCTCAAGCACTATGACTAACGGTGGTAAGCTGACCTCTGTAAATACCGTATATAAATGGTCATTACTCAAACACGTTTGCCACCCAGCATAGTGACACACATCTGTAATACCAGCACTTGGGTGACAGAGCAGAAGCACAGGGAATCAGGATCATCCTCAGTTGCTTAGCACATCTGAGCCCAGCCTGGACAACATGAGACTCAGTCTCCGAATACTGAAACACATTTGCCAGTTCAACCACATCACTTCTATGCAATGCTTCCCTATCTATTTCTGTTCCACCAAGTCAAAGGCTAAAACTGATTCTTGTCCTTTATTAATAATAAGCATATTACAACATGGAACAAATTTAGATCAACCCTAACCACAAGATCACGAATATCATAGTAGAATAAAAAAAAATCTTTAAAACTTATGCCGGCAATAATACCTCATAGCATAGTGTTATAAGTCATAGAAAATACTTAAATTAATAGTTGCAAGAATGTACATTGCTCAAAATTATGAGTATACAATAACATGATTAGAAGCCCATATTTCTACGTGAATGTCTGACTGCTACCTCACACTCATAATTTTCCTCCCTCGTTTTCAGCTTCTGGTGTCTACACATGTCAGCAACAGCTTCCTAGTACCCACAACTCAGCCACCACTGTATGCCACCACTGGGATGCCTGCCCTGCCCTTATTCTAGCTTCTAGCCACTTTGTCTTGAAATTTCCCCTTCAAATGTTCCTTGAATTACACTTGCTTTTAACTGTGCACCATTTTATTTCTTATTATTAAATTAAAGTGCAATCGCTCTTCTGGAAAATAATCATGCTCTTAAATTCATTGAGGTATTTCTCACTCTAGAAGTCTTAGAATGAAGAATACAAAATTAGATTTGCAAAAGCCGTCCAATGCTCTAGCTATCTTCTGTTATCTGTACCTCCATTCACCTTTAAGTCCACTTCTAACGAGTGCTCTCTCATTCACGCAAGATGAGACCAAATGTTTCCAGACTAGAAGATTCCCCCACAGTGTAAATTCTACATCCTTCTCAACAGATCACCACTGACTAAGCACCACCACCTACCTCATCAAGCTGTGAATTCCCTGGTGAGTGAGAACACTGTTGGGCAACAAGCTCTTCTGAGCTCAGTAAATGCTAACAGAGGGTAGAAAAAAGACTAAGATAAAGAAAAGAGAAGAGAGGAGGAAGACAAAAGACAAATGGTCATGATGGTTATGGGAGAAAGGAATAGCCTGAGAAATGGTGACAGAAGTGCCTAGTGGGTATGACTTCAGCAAAAGGAAAACACTAATGAGATGTCCAATGGCATCAGATCAAGGACAGACCCGCTGCCGGAGACAGTCCCATATCAAGCCTAGTGCTGCTGTCTGTCTGTGCACAGGCTAATATGTGTTTGACCAGAAAGAAAGCTATTTCACAATTCTCCAAAGCACAGAACTATTGGCATAAAATCAAAGCATGTTTAATCTAGTGTATCGACATTTGAAATCACTGCTGAATGCACCAAAGGTCAAAGAATTGCAAACTCTTTGAAATGAGATATGACCATTTCAGATACTAGTTACCATATTTCCTCATGGGTGAAGCTGTTCTGGATCTATTATATGCTCTAGAGTTCCATGCCATTGAATTAATACTATCAATAACAATAATACCTATATTTACTGTGTTGATTATTTATTGTTAGTTCAAGCTATATATGTTTACCTCCTTAGTATTAACAAAAACTTTCTATGAAATAGGCACTATTATTCAAATCAGTTTATTAGTGAGGAAAATTAGAAAGAGAAAGGTTAAGTGTGCTATCTATGGTAAGATAGATAATAAAATAAAAACCAGGGGTATTATTTTTTATTAGATTTTTTTTAAAAAAATTCAATCCAAATTCCCACTCCCTCCCCTCCTTCTATTCCCTCCACTCACCCTCCCATCCCACCTCCCTCTAATCCTAAGAGTGGGTAAGGCACTTTGCTTTGTGGAAGATCCAAGGCCCTCCCTACGACATCTAGGTTGAGCAAGATATACATCCAAAGAGAATAGGATCCCAAAAAGCCAGTACATACAGTAGACATTAATCTCAGTGCCACTGCCAGTGGCCCCTCAGTCTGTTAGAGCCATACAAGTTGGTCCTATGCTTGTTCCTTCCCAGTCCAGCTGGAGTTGGTGAGCTCCCATTAGCTCACCAACAGGTAAACTGTTTCAGTGGAGGAACCCTTCATGGTCTTGACCTCTTTGCTCATATTCTCATTCCCTCTACTCTTCAACTGGACCTTAGGAGCTCAGACCAGTGCTCTGATGTGGGTCTCTGCCTCTGTTTCCATCTGTTGTTGGATGAACGTTCTTTGGTGATATTTAAGATAATTATCAGTCTGACTACAGGGGAAGGCCAGTTTGGGCACCCTCTCCTCTATTGCTTAGGGTCTTAGCTGGAGTCATCCTTGTGGATTCCTGGGAATTTTTCTAGAGCCAGGTTTCTTGCTAACCCAATGGCTCCCTCAATCAAGATATCTCTTTCCTTGCTCTCATATCTGTCCTTCCTCCATCTCGACTATCCCATTCTCTCAAGTTCTACACAACCCTCCCCTTCTCCTCTCCTCTTCCCCTCCTCCCCTTCCTTCTACCCTTGCCCCCATGCTCCCAATTTTGTCAGGTGATCTTGTCTGTTTCCAATTTCCAGGTGGGTCTATATATGTTTTTTTTTGGGGGGGGGGTGTTCACCTTATTACTTAGCTTCTCTAGGATCATGAACTATAGGCTCAATGTCCTTTGTTTATAACTAGTATCCAAGGGCATTATTTTTAAACCAAAGCTATTCTATGGCATAGAAACTCAAAAATCTACATGTCTCTAAGATTTCTCATTATTGAAAATCTCAAGAACATACTCAAAGAACTACAGACTATAGATTGTGTGCTTTTAATGCTTAGTTTTGAAGAATTTCACAAATTAAGACATGGAGTCCCATCTACTGGTAGTAAATGTAGAAAGACGTGGATTTGCCTGTATTAGACGGAAGAATGAGCACATCATCAGGCTTCTGTGCAGCCTTGGGTCAGTTACTATTACTGGACAATTTTTATAATACACAGACATGTGACACGGATTAAGTGAAATTTTCATAGCCAGCAACTGAATGGCATAACAACGAAATGAACTCAGATTTTCTCAAGATAGGCTTTGCAACTGAATACCACATCACACGACTCTGCTAAAAGCAATATGTGACAACACACTGAATGAGGAGAATTTAGCACCAAAATCACCAAGGCAAACGTTGTTTCTTTGAGACTAAAAGAAAAACTAGCTGGTCATGCTCCTGAAAATATGAGGTCTCATCTTCCTTGCATTATAGAAATGTGGAGTTCAACTAATACATAGATATCAAGGTTGGTAGGTCTACTAAGGACAAAGATTTGAGACCACTCAACTACTATCATTTCATCCAGTGACCCTACAAGAGCATCAATAGTATTCTTTCTCTGACTAAAGAAGTCTCTTAAACCCACAGTTAACTTACTAAGTGATACTTACTTTTCTAAGAATTTTTATTATGACTAGATGCTGAATTTCATCAAGAACTATTCACCTCAGGCTAGAGGAAAGACTCAGCAGTTAGGAGCACTTCCTGCTGTTGCAGAGGACCCAGGTTCTGTTCCCAGCACCAATCCCACAGCTCACAACCATTTGTAACTTCAGTTCTAGGAAATCTGACGCCCACTTCTGGACTATTCTGGCACCAAAGACATACGTGGTACATATACAGAGATTTAGGTTAAAAAGTCTTGTACATAAATAAAATGAATAAAATATTTTAAATATTATTTCATTGCACAGATCCAGGAATGTTCAACATAGGAAAAATAAATTGTTTTAATATATCACATAAGTGGATTGAAGAGCATAAATCACATGAACATCACAGATGGAAAAATCACTTTTGACAAACCCAACAAGCCTTTCTTACGAAATTCTCAAGAAAACAGGGCTGGAGAGAACATATCCTAACATAATAAAGACTACATATTACAAACTTTTAGTAAACATCATGCTAAATCGAGATTGCAGAAAAACATTCCTACTAAAATCAAGAATAAGAAAAATTGTTTGCACTCCTATTTAATATAGTGCTAAATGTCTTGGCTATAGCGATAACAGAAGGAAACAAAAGAAAAAAAACAATAGGAAGGGAAGGAATCAGGTCATAATGTCTTCAAAAATATGTTATTAAAATTGCTATTAGATTCAAGTTGATTATAATTAGAATCCTTGCTTACTTTTCATGAGTTTAAGCAGCAGAGAGCCAAAGATTTAGATTTACTTCACTAAGCATTACATGCTAAGCTATGTTTTGGGAGCCAGAAATAAAGCTATAACATAAGCTGAATGGCTGAATAGTGAACTAATATTTATATATTCTTTATGAGGATATATTTTGTGTAGTACTGAACTGCATTCAGTTCCTTGCACACAGTAGACATGAACTCTAGTACTGAGCCACATCTCAACCCTCCTGTCTCATCTTGAGGTAGAATCTTAGCAAGGGCCCAGGCTGGCCTTGAACATACTGTATAGCTAACCCAGGCTGGCCTTGAACAATTTATGTCTTTACCCAGGTTGGCCTTGAACACACTATGTCCTTACCCAGGTTGGCCTTGAACACTCTGTAGCTAACCCAGGCTGGTCTTGAACACAATATGTAGCTAACCCAGTCTGGCCTTGAACTTGCAAATTTCCTATGTCAAACTACAAGAGTAGTTGGGATTACACGCCTATACCACCAATTCTGGATAAAACTTGAAATATTTGTGAACATATGTGTGTGTCTATATATATAATTATATATGTATATATATATATGAAATCTCAATTCACAATTATATTTTTCCACAAATCATATATATGCATATATATGCATATTCTATAATTTCAGTTCACATATATATGCTTTATACATGCATGTATATATATGAGTGTGTATGTATGTGTGTTTTCATGTACATGCATATGTATTCACAAGTCTTTCAAGTCATTTAAACTTCTCTCTTTACCTGGCAAGTAAACCTAAATAAATAGTAACTGTATTTCATAGCACAGACCCCCGGGCCATCAGAGTATTTGGTCCCTCAATAAGCCCTCATCTCCACTGCTCTTTTCCTATGGGATAGGAGCCAATTACAAACCAAATCCATCCATGAATGCAGACACAGAAGATCTGAAGAAAATATTACCACATCTGCTGAAAAAGCAAAGTAGGGGCTTTGGCTTCCCTGGTCACCCTCTGCTTCACAGAGGGTCTTTCTGGGTGCCTTCCTGTCTGTATCTCCTTACCCCAGAAAAGAAACAAAAAAGAAAAAAGAGGGAGGGAGGGAGATGGCAGGAAGGAAAGAAAAGAAATGGAGAGAAAATAAAACTAAGATGTGTGAGAATTGATCATAGGGAAAACATGGGTTCGCCTTAGTTCACACACACAAAAATATTCTTGATGAAATTCAACACCTGTTCATAATGGCACTTGTTAGCAAACCAAGCAACTAGCATAAAAAATTAAATAAAACTTTGAATTTAGGAGGAATTCTTTGGTCAGTAGAGGGTAAAGAAAAATCTAAATCAGACATAGTATCTCAGAAAAGGTTGAAACTGTTCCTAGTCTGCAACTGGTAATGAGACAAGATTTTCATTACAATTATTCCTATGGACTGTTTGAGTAATTTCAGCAAAAGAGACAGGCAGAGGAAATGAAAGACTGGAAAATTAGAAAGAAAGAAATAGAACTGTTTTGTTATTTATAATCCTAAAAGAATGAACAAAACAAATTTAACAATGCTGCTGAATATAAATGGCAATAAAAAAATCTTCATTGTTATATAAAGATAATAATATACAGATGAAATTATAAAATTGCCTAGTTTACAATAATAATATAAATGTTATTGTAAATAATATATCCATGTAATACCCAGAAAGGAAACTAACAAAAGGTATACAACATTATGACAAGAAAAATCTATAAAAATTTTAGAAAATTAAAGAATAAATATATAACAGAACATGTTGATAGGGTTATTGGACACAGCATATAAAAATATCATTTCACTGAGCCTGAGTATGTACTAATCTTGCAGAGGTTCCAAGTTTAGTTCCTAGCACTCATGTCTGGAGGCTTACAACTATCTGTAACTTCAGCTCCAAGGGCTCTAACACTGACTTCCGGCCTCCATGGGCATCTGAATTCATCATGTATGTACACACACACACACACACACATTCGTGTGCACACGTATATTTTAAAGATAAATCTTTGAAAGTGGTATCATTTGACCAAACCATTTTACTGATCAAATGAAATCTAATCTAAATCTCCTATTTGGAATTCAGCAAGCTGACTGTAAGATTTCTATGTATATTTCAAGGATTAAGAAAGGCCTTTAAAAAAACCTGGAAGGCCGGGCGGTGGTGGCGCACGCCTTTAATCCCAGCACTCGGGAGGCAGAGGCAGGCGGATCTCTGAGTTCGAGGCCAGCCTGGTCCACAAGAGCTAGATCCAGGACAGGCTCTAGAAACTACAGGGAAACCCTGTCTCGAAAAACCAAAAAAAATAAATAAATAAATAAATAAATAAAAAACCTGGAAGGTCATGGGCAGCCTCCTCCCACACACCGAGGATGAGAGTGTGAAGCAGTGTGCGGAAACTGACGGAAGCATGCAGAAGAGACCAGTGGAGGGGAACACCATTCCAAAACAGACACATGCAAGAACACTACTCTGTTACCAATTATGTGATCAATTTTTGAGAAGGTTCCATGAGATGCTGAGAAGAAGATATATTCTTTTCTGTTTGGGTGGAATGTTCTATAGATGTCTGTTAGGTCCATTTGGTTCATTACATCTGTTAGTGCTCTTATTTTTCTGTTAAGTTTCTGTCTGGTTGACCTGTCCATTGGTGAGAGAGGAGTGTTGAAATCACCCACTATTAGAGTGCGGGGTTTGATGTATGCTTTGAGTTCTAGTAATGTTTCTTTTACATATGTGGGTGCTTTTATATTAGGGGCGTAGATATTCAGAATTGAGACTTCCTCCTGATAAATTGTTCCTGATCCATCCACTAAACTTCTACTCATTTCTTCTGTTTGCTTGTTTGATAGCTTTCCCACTGAATGCTTATATTGTACTTCAAACTCAAAATCACATTCCTTATACCAACTGCTAAGTTTCTAGTGCCCACAGATACCCTGATCACAATAAATGAAGAGAGCATTCCCGCTAATTACCATTCCCTCCGTCATTCTGCCCTCAAGAATAATAATAAAATTACTCTTGGAGTAATCTACAACATTTCTGATTTTCTACCTTCACCCCATCAATTATCCATTTCACCATCATCATACACGTCTCACTGTCTTCATAGCCAATGTCCTAACTTTAGATTTTCCACACTTTCCCAACACTACTATCGCCACTCCCCACTGTGCTTGTGCACGCTTTGGTTTTAACTGCCCTGCATCTGGAATTAACTCCTCATAACTTTCTGGGTACCTACCCCTCCGTTTCCACTTAACCCATAAAATTCAGCTGCATTGATTTGACCCCACAAGAAGGGATCAGCTGGTTGATTAAAGCATGGTTGTGGTTATTTGGATGGATCCCATAGGTACATAAAGTTTGATTTGGTCCCCAGTTGGTGGAACTGTTTGGGAAGGTTTCAGAAATGAAGCCTTATTAGAAAAGGTGCGTAACTAGTGCTTGGCTTTCCCAGTTAGACACCACTCTTCTCTCTTAGTCAGTCTCTCTCTCTCTCTCTCTCTCTCTCTCTCTCTCTCTCTCTCTCCTGCATCATGCTTATGAATCCAGAAGAAGATTCTCAGCTTCTGCTCCAGTCTCATGTCTTAATGCCTAGTGTCATGCTCCCCACCATGATAGTGATGGACTCACCCTCTGAAACTAGAAGCCCCAGTAAATTATTTCTTCCATATGTTACCTGGGGGTCATAGTGCTTTCAACAAAAATGAAAATGTAACTAAGACAACTACCTTCAATATAAGAAATTGGTAAAGGTCAAGTCAGACCAGACTAAGTTCTTAGAAACTATTTCTTATTCCTTGTTGAACTAACCAGGAAACTGACTTTCAATTCCAAAACAGTGGGTTGGTATTGAAATGAAATCTTTTAATAAGGTTTTTACAGGCGTTTGTTTCAATGAGCTTGCTCTTACTTACCTTGCAGAACTGTGTCACAGTACCATCTGAGGGTCCATATTTCCTATTAATTACCTTAGCAACCTAAATGGTCCAAGCACTTTCTCAGCTATAGTGTGCACACACTTCTGCTTCCTTATAAAAGATGTTCCACCCTCTCTCTCTTCCCCAGACTATTTGACTTAGATAATGTATTATTATCTCAAACAGACTTTCTATGACCAATATATCCAGGCTGAGTACATCTCCTATTAGGCTTCAGAGTATCTTTGATAGAAAACTTACTTCGATACTAAAGTTCCTCAACCATTTACCCAGCATAACTGTTATAGAAAGAATATGAAAAATGAAATACAATATATCATTTTGTTTTATAGAAGAGAGAATATAAAATTTAAAGCTGAGAGGTGAGATAATAAAGGCATACTGCATGCTTAGAAATAATTCAAGGTAGATCTTATACTAACTTGTAAGATATTCTATTATCTTGGATTCTAAATCTCCCATCTTAAACTTAAAAAAAATTATGGCTTGTACCATAACCACAAGAGAACAAATAGACATAAGTTATAAAAGAATTGGATATCAATTTGCAATAAACTAAGTCTCTATAACTCGTAATTAGTATGAGAGCCCCAAATTAAGATCCACTATCATTTTATCTCTATATATCAAGAGGACCTAGATATATATTTAACTGGCTCGTAGTTAGAGTGAAGTGTTGCAATTTTTTTAATTTGAGAAAACATAATATGTTGATGTAGAAGAAAAATATCTGAAGTAAAAATCTTTGAAGGATAACTAAGTCTAGAGCAGGACAAAGGAAATGAAGGCAGCAGAGGAGAGAGCTCTCTAAGAAGGCAAATGGATCTAAGAAAGGAAAATACTTGGGTCTACCTAGTTGCTAAGTGAATAACTGAATACAAACATCATAACAGGAAACAGTTGGATCTAAAGCAAAGACTGAAAAATGTTCTAAATGCAACAGAAGAGACGAGCAGGTGTGTCAAGAATTTCAAAGGCTTCTTAGCCAGAATTCCTCTTGCTCAGGAGATCTGATCATGAGCCAAAAGAAGTCTGCATGGGCCTGAAGATTCCAGGATTCCCAGCCACAAACAAGAGAAGTCAACTTAGTAGAGACCAAAGCCTCATGCTCAATAGGATCACTGGATCAAGGGGTCAAGCTGGCTGGATAGACTAGCCAGAATGGGCAAGCACCATTCCAGCGAGTGGGCTACTCTTCACACACATCAGGATTTCCAGAAAACAAATCTTCCTTCCAATCCACAGTGCAGCTCTAACCAATTCTTATCGCTGGTGTAATGCTAAGGGACTCAATGAAGTATACGAATTTAGAAAATCTCACTTTAAAGCCATGTGACTCTCAATTTAAAGCCACAGGTGTTCTCGTCCTCTTGCTCTCAACGAACGCTGTGTGTGTGTACTCTCAACGAACGCTGTGTGTGTGTACTCTCAACGAACGCTGTGTGTGTGTACTCTCAACGAACGCTGTGTGGGTGTACTCTCAACGAACGCTGTGTGTGTGTACTCTCAACTAACGCTGTGTGGGTGTACTCCATGACACAGAGAAGACTGGGCAACAAGGAGCTTGAGTAAGGCTCACAGGATCCCATCTGCCCACTTAGGAGAACAGTAACAGAGGTCCCAAAGAGCTCCAGAGTTCCTTTCATTTCGGCGAACACTCCCAGCTTTCTTTCCCCGTTGTATTTTATTTATTTCATTTTGCTGGTGGCATTTGTGGTTTGATGTGGTTTGATTTGTTTGATGAATACTCATACATGTTTCTTTCCAGATAGCCTCCCTGTATCAACAGGATTATGCCTACACCTTATCTATCCATGAGCTTCTGGTATCTACCATGGCTGGGGTTAGCCAAAACATTTCATTTATACAGTCTCAGTGTGCACAGTGACCTCTGACCCTGGAAACAATTTAATCTAATTCATCAAGACCAGAGCTGAATTAAAATCATTCAGAAAAGAAGTTAATTTTGTTTAATTATGATGACTCATGTACTAAACCTTTAGCTTTCACCTCCTTAAGGAGTTTTCTTGAAGATTCAGTTGTTGGGATAGGAAAGGGTTACTAAAAGGTTCTGAACAATAATGGGGGAAAAACACCTTGTATAATATTTCACTAATTATATTCACAACTCTTCACTTTTACTAATAAAGTCATAATTAGTAGCTAATATTTTAGGTCAGTAGATGATTGTCTTCGTTAATAGCCAAAAATACACATGTTAATTGGAACTAAAATTGGAGGAATCTATTCATGAGAATAGATACTACATTTATGTTTGATAAATATTGTGTAGGAACATATATTGTAATTAATTTAAGAAAAACCCTAAATTCCAGTTTTCCGGTTGCTTTTCATTTGTAATTTTTATCATATGTCTTTAGTATGAAAATCTTTTAAACCAAAGAACCTAGCTTTCTTGGAGCATTTTCCTGCTAATGATGAATGCTGGGCATGAATGTGAAGACCTGCACATCACTGTGTGACACATCATGCATTCAGAATGCCACTTGGGAGTTTCTGTCTTACAAAGCCACACAATCGTTAAACAAGCTGCTCCTGAATAGCCCATCTGATCTGGCGAGAGCTGCCCTCCGTAGCGTCCCATTGTGAAGCTGCACACACATTTGTGTTCTCTTTGAAGCCATTATGCGCATGTTGGAAGCAAAGGAAATATTTCTTATGCCAGTAGATTTAAAGTATAGCCTTGATCGCAGTGAGAGCCACTCCAAATGGCAGTCTCCTAACAGCAAAGGTTAAATAAGAATAATCTCCCAGAGAAAACCTTCAAAGGCCTGCATATCCTCACATCCCACCATGGACAGCATCACAGCATTTAGAACTAGAGTGTATAGACACCTACGGTGTCAAAGAAATCCTTCCTAATCGCACTCTTTGGCCTTGGCACTGTTCTTTGATGATAACTACAGGTATTTCATTATGTGAATAATGAGGATACACACATATATGTAGGCCCAAACCTAACTTTGCACAAAAAGCAAGCAAAATATTTTACCAACAATAGATTTGTCGTGCATAGAAATCCATGACTCCTCCATCCTAATAGATTATAGATATTTAGTAGTCAGGGTTTTATAAGAAAAGGAGGATGAAAATCAACTCTAACATATCGCTGGATCTGCAACCAGATTTGTAAAAGAATATGTGATTACCTAGCATCTGTGTGTACCTCCTGGAGAAACTCCCAGACAAAAAAGGATGGGAAAAGCATTGTTTCTCATATCAAAAACCTGAAAATGGCCCAAAATGTTACTGGGAAAATGGATATGGTGTCATGACACACTCAAACAGCATCAAAATGGAAGAACTGCTGTCATATCCACCAAAAAAGATGCCTCTGAGAAGCAGGTCAAACCAAATGGTGCTATAGAAGCCCGCAAATGGCATGTTTCCACGGAAGAGTGTCAGAGACACATAAGGTGGGACAAGGTTTGCACTGGCTTTAAGATTCCACGAGAAAAAACTGAATCACCATTCTGTGAATAGTATATTGAAATTAAAACTGCCTATGGTTGTTCACTATAAATTCTATAAAGTGAATGCATATTTGGGGTTTTAATTTACTACAAAAATATATGAAATGGGTGATTTCTAATGGATTCTTACAGTAAAATGCTTTTGACAATATCATTTAAGAAATGTCATATCTCATGTGCATGTGAATTTAAGAGTTGAACTTGCACAACTAAAAAGTAGTGTGGTAGCCATGAGAAGCAGGAAGGATGACGTGGAGAGATGTTAGTCAAGGTACTTCATCTGTATCAATAATAAACTAGGAGGCGCTACTGTGCCAGAGAGACAATTTTCATAAAAGTGGATCATATTCTCAAAATTGATGAGTAGATTTGTTTATCACAGAAACCATCCCACAATGTATATACTCTTCACGTGTAATGGGTGGTGCATTCCATTTTATCAACTAAAAACGTAGATGAGAACCAGTAAAAATTTAAGGTAGCATTAGTTTAGCTGAAACTTCAGCTAAAGTTTACCTGAAACTTCACAAGGCCCATGGGACTGTGTGGAGGAGCTCCTCTTTAGTTCCTGTCTGTATATCAGGTGGGGCTTGTTATGGTCATCTTCATGTTCACTCCCATCTGCCTCCATGACTGGTTCTAGGAAATATTCGCCATCGTGTGCCTTGAATGTTCCCATCTGGAATGGAGAAAGTAACATTAACTTTTCCCAAGAGTGACTGTGTAATGAATTCCCATTGTACTACCAGATCAAACAGTACACAGGGCTGAGGCCCTAGCGCAGAGAGATACAGTGCTTGCCTGGTACATGTGTCCCTAAGCTCCATCCCCACTATGACAGTCAAGTAGAATGAGCTCACAGGGATAAAACAGCAGAGCCCCTTTACTAAATGCTATCAACTGGACACAAGTTTCCTCTCTGTGGTTCATGCTTCTTTCCCCTCTTCTGAACGAAGTCACAAGACTACATACTATCCCAATTTAGCGTAGGCAGTGGGTATTCCAGTTATTAAAGAGAAGCACTGGCAAAGCTCTCAAAACAAAGAAGATCTAGAATTCTCTATAAATGTTACAACTGCTTGGTTCGGTCCATGGAAGGCAATGGGTGGAAAGAAGACTGTTAGCAGTAGATGAAGGTCAGACTGGGTAAGATGGGTCTGGAGCTGGGAACTCGGAATCTGCTTATGAGAAATGAAAGATGAGGAAGAGGTTTTACCAAGAGCAACCTACTTTTTGAACTCTAGAATTCAACAACAAACTTGCTATTGGCCTGTGTTCTTGACTCACATTCCCAACTCTAACGTGTCTAAAGCCACCGTTTGGTTTTGTCCAGAAAAGTTGTTTCTGCAATGATCCATTCTTCAGTAAATGGCCAACATATTTCCAGATTGTTGAAGAAAACAACTAAGAACTTGTAGAACTCAGGGATGAAACTTTCTCTCCTATCTTACATCAAACCCATTGCCACAATTTGATGATGGTTCAAGTCCCACAATATGACCAAAATCAAATTAATTATACCAAAATTAACTACTGTATCCATGATTGAATCTAATACCTTGACCTTCCTAAGCAGAGAAATATTTACTATGTTCCAGTCCCCACATTCTAAGTCATACAGGACATTCCTTCACATGCATAAAACATGTTAAATCAATGGTAAAGACAAAGTATTTAATTAGTGGTATTGCATCAAGTACACAGACAACTAGAAAAAAATCCATCACACAGAATAAATACCAAAGAACTAATAGTGTAATCTCCAAAAAATAATACCATAAAAACACTGGAATAGAAATTGAGAGAACTTTGTTATAACTTTAAAATAGGGAAATTTTATGATGTATTAAAGAAATATAAAAGATAGGGGCTAGGAAGATGGTATAATTAGTAAAGTATTTGTTATGCAAACATGGAGACCTAGCTGCATTCCCAGCAACCAGGCAAGAAGTCGGGCACAGTGATGCATGCCTATGATCCCAGTTCTAGGGAGACAGAGGCAGGAAGATCTCTGGGGTTTGCTGACCAACCTGCCTAGAAAAATTGGTACACTGTAGTTCCAATAAAAGACCATGTCTCAAAAAGAATAATGTGATTCTAGAAGGGTTTCACTGATGAATCAAAACATTAAAAGAATGAATGATATCATTGAACAGCTAAGGGGACACCACAATTAAAGGCAATATTCTGGCCATTAGAGTACGAAATAGGGTCTTACATTGCTGGTTGGTCAAACATGGAAATAATCTCTCAAACAGTGGTCAACGTATAAAGAGAGATTCCTCTCCATGGTCAGATAAAGCAAAAAAGCACACATACAGGCATTACTCACAAACATCATAGCTAACTCCAACATAGAAGCCAGAAGCCATTCATATCTGCGCATTCACGTGAAATCCATTTCAATCATTTAACAGATATTTGAAGTAAAAGGCTATTGTCTACTTTCTGGGTAAGATGAATGAGGAGCAGGAAGTCGCACAGCTATTGTGGTTTGACTCGGTAGGTGAAGGCACTTGTCAGCAAAGCTGAAGACCTGAGCTCCATCCCTAGAATACATATGGTGGAAAAAAAACTGACTCCTGAAAGAAGTTCTCTAACTTCTACATGCACACTGTGGAATGCACAGTATCCCTACACACACACACACACACACACACACACACACGCAAGAGAGGGGTAAACACTGAACATTGAATACTTGGCTTCAAGCTGGTAGCACTCTCTAGGAGGCGCAGCTTCAATGGAGAAGGTGGATCACTGACTTTCTTATTACTTTTCGCATTGCTCTGGTTGGAAATACCTGACAGTCCAAATGAACCCTTCCTTCTTTTTGTTTTCCAACCAGAGCAATGAGAAAAGTAATAAGAAAGTCAGTAATGATCAATGTGGAATATTTGTACACTGTGTGAAAATGCCTTGCTGTGATCGGTGTCATAAGAAGGTAAGTGTCAGCAGCTAGGCACGAGGTATAGGCAGGACTTCAGGAGACAGAGAGAATTCTGGAAAGAAGAAGGCCAACTGTCTAGTCAGATGTGGAGGAAGCAGCATGAGCAATATGAGAGATTAGGTAACGAGCCACGTGACTGAACACAGATTAAAATAAATGGGTTAATTTAAATTATAGGAGTTAGTGGGACAAACCAAAGCTAAGGCTGTGCTTTTATAATTAATAATAAGTCTCTCTGCTATTATTTGTGAGTTGGCAGTCCAAAGCAAAATCTGACTACAAATGATACCAAACTGGGGCACTGAACATGGAGTTCATTGCTCTCAGCATAGACAGGCATGGCTCTTTTAAGAGGCCCCGCTTTGTAGCAAAGTTATGAGCAGCTGGCATGCTAGGTAAAAGTGCCTGCTACTAGCATAACAAATTCCCAGAGGTGGGACAGTATCGTTGACACAAAACTAGACCATCGGGGAATGGAAAAGGCAGAGCTAGCCACCAGACCCAAGCAGCAGCCACTTAGTAGTCTAAGGTTTGGCTCACACTTCAGAGAATGTTGTAAGTGCACAATTGCAGGCATTTAATAAAGTCATGTCAAGAATAAGAAAATCTCTGAACAGATATAGAATGTTCAAAAATGTGTTTAGATGCTAAAGAAAGAAAAGAAAGGGGGTATAAAGAGTCATAGAAAGTGTAACAGTTTAAAAATAATGAAGTATCATCTTTAAAAAAGAACTAAAGTAATATAAAAAGAATAAGCCATGTAGAGATGGGAAATACACAGGAAATACAAAGATCCTGCATGGTGCTTTGTTGACTTTAAATTTTTTTAATGCTAATGTACAAAAAGCAATAGTTGCTGAGAGACACTTAATTATGGACCTGCTAAATTAAACAAACATATATATTTTCAGAATGGTTTAACTTCAAAATGGAAGTCAGAAAATATATTGTGTTAGGGTAGAGGTTTATACCTCAAAAAAAGTTATAATTCCCTTCAAAATTAATAAAGATCAGATTTGATCAAGGGAGACCTCCTGAGGATCTTGGCTGCAGACATGAGGGAAAAAGTCAAGAAAGACTACAAGACAAGTGATATATATGTTGATCCCTTTATATGGGAACAGCTCTGAGGCTGAACGAGACATAATAAATCTTGTTGACTACAGAGTTCTCATAACTTATTATTACATGCCATCTTTTCATATGACATGGATAGAAGTTTGGGTATACAGTCCAAAGGGACTTATAAAGTTGACAGATGCCTTTTGCCTGCTCAAACATAGAACAAAAAATCATCTTTACCTGATTTGTGCACACAGCACATTCCATACTTGTATCAATGCAAATATAGAAGAGAAATAAAAGGACCAAACATCATTGAAGACAAGTATCGCAGGTGATCTAGCCTCTCAGAATGCCTCTGCCACAGTTTCCTCAAAATGCTCCATCCAGAACAACCTCAAAGCTGCTAGCTGAGATGGTCCAGCTTCACAAACTATCTAGTCAAGACTACAAATAATCTCCACACTTACCCATCTCACAGAGACTGTACAACAAATGATACTGTTAGCTTCCCCAGGAATTAATCATTATCCCATTTTTTTCCCTCAGGGTTCCCGAAAGATGTCATTGTCCCCAAACAACAGACAGCAGCGTAGAGAACAGATGGCCGCATTCACAAGAGGTGGGGTGTGTGGTTTTTGGTCATTCAGTGGGTTATGGATGTTTGTTAACATTTAGGGGGGTTGGTTACAAGTTGTTATTGGTAATGGTCAGAGAAAAACTAAACAAAGGACATTAGATTCAGGGATCTCATTCTGAAAGAAAAAGGGGGATGGGTAGATTGAGTCTACTTTTGAACAACCACTATTTTAAAATACTTTACAATGGTATTGATTTTTATATATTGATACAAATTTAAGGTTATTTTGTTATACTGTATAAATGTTTCTAATTTTGCTTAAGGTATTGTATTTTATTGCAACTCATTTTAAAAATATAATATATACTTAAGAAATGCAGGTCAACAATTACTCATTTATAATAATCAAACTTGTAGTTATGTATGTTTTCAAGGTTTGTTTTTCCTTTTTTTTTTTTTTGGTTTTTCAAGACAGGGTTTCTCTGCAGCTTTTTTAGAGCCTGGCCTGGAACTAGCTCTTGTAGACCAGGCTGGCCTCGAACTCACAGAGATCCGCCTGCCTCTGCCTCCCGAGTGCTGGGATTAAAGGCGTGCGCCACCACCGCCCGGCTGTATGTTTTCAAGGTTAAACACAATATATTTTAGACATATAGACAATCTCCAAACACTTCAGAGACCTACAGAATTTAGGATGTTCAATAACCTAAGGCTTCCCTTTACAGTGAGACATGTCTGCTCCTAGCGGCACCAATTTACTTCAATAAAAAGATGATGGGTATTGAAGAACCTCCATTTGGCATTTCTTGCCTAAAGGTAGACATTTGGGAAAGAAACTACTCTTGCTTTATCTGCTAACAATATGCTGTCCAAATTGGATAAGCAAGACACAAAAAAAGCTTCCGTCAAACTTTGCCAAGACAAGGTAAGACAGTCCTTCACAGAAATTCCTACTTCACAGAAAAGCCTTTCAGATATTCTAGGCCCATAAGCCTAAAATGGATGCCCCAATATTACAGAAGAACCTGGGGTGACTGTCCAGGCACCCACATGTCTTTGTAATTTCTTATCTTTGGAAGTTGCTTGCTCTTTGCTTCCTGTTTAATCAGGTAATATTATATCCTTCTCAGGTCTTTGATTGGGTTAAAAACTAGATAGCTATAGTTACAGTTTTCCTTGTTACAAAATTTAAAAAAAAATCTCAGAAAAGTGGTATAAAGTTTAGAAGGTTAAGAAACATAAAAGTTTAAGTTGTTTATCTAAAAATGTATTGAGGTTTAAAAGATAGATTTACGATGGTAACACAAGTTATGATAAAAGATGATTCAGGTATAAAACTTTAAATTCATAAAAATAAGATAGATAATAGGAAATTTTCTCCAGATTTGCTAAATACAAATGGACTAAACATTGTGAGTGTAATGCTTATTTGATAATTGTTCTAATAGTATATAGTTTTACCATGTTAGAGTTAAAACATTTCCTTTTTATTTAGACAAAAAGAGGTAACTGTTGTGGAATATTTGTATGTGTGTGAAAATACATTGCTGTGATTGGTGTAATAAAAAGCTGAATGGTCAACAGTTAAGCAGGAGATATAGGCAGGACTTGGGGAGACAGAGAACTCTGGGAAGAAGAAGGCAACGTCGCCAGAGAATCATGCAGAGATGAAGTAACAAGCCATGTGACAGAACATAGATTAAAACAAATGGGTTAATTTAAGTTATAAGAGCTAGTGGGACAAGTCAAAGCTAAGGCTGAGCATTCATAATTAATAAGAAGTCTCTGTGTCATTATTTGTGAACTGGTGGCCCAAAGAAAAATCCAGCTACAGAGAAATGGGGTGATTGCTATGATATGTCACTGCTGATCATGAGGTTGTGAGGCCTCACAATGGGGTTTGTGGTAAATTAGAAAAACTGAAACTTCTGTAAATAAAATCCCTAAAATTCCATAAACAGAGATTAATGACCATCCTGGTAAGAGGTCAGAATTTCACAATGTTGGTGGGAATGGGATCAGGAGAGGCCTGGCTCATGATACTCAAGGGAGGACTGAGGACACTATTGAGAACGGGGATGAAAATCATTCATGATATAGTCTCACAAAGAATCTGGATGAATTCAGCCAAAGTCCTGAGTTAAGCTGAATTTGACACTAAAGGACCAATGTATTTTGTGAAGCAAATCTCTGGCCTGGATAGAATCCGGGCTGCGTCATGGTTATTGCACATATTCAGGTCTACAGAGTGAGAGAGCAACACGTGTGAGAGAAAGCAGTGAAAATATGCAGTTTTGTGGGGAAGGGAACAAAGATAAAGCTGTAGATAAGGTGGTGCTGAGAAAGTAGCTGTGATTGTTAAAGTCATTAGGGCCAGAAGAAGCCTTCGCAGGAAAGAAAGCCTGAACTGAAGGAGCCACAGAAGGGGTTCCCTTTTGCAAAACCAACTAGGGAAGAGTTTTCAGGGACCAGTGCATGAGCTAATCCAACTGTGAACCAAGGTTCAGTCTACATCTCAACCTGGCTACAAGAACTTGGCAGAATGGTCCATATGGTACTGGTTCTACAGGTATGAAAGATTCGGGAGTAAAGGAGTCAAACAGTCATGTGCCAAGGTCCTGAAGGCCACTGAGACCAGGCAAAATATGTCAGGGTTTGAGTCCCTCCTGCACAGAAGCCCTTAGAGACCATGATATGAAGTTATGAAGGTTAAATCTAAGTTGTATTTGAGCCCGAGGACATAAAAGATACCAAGATCATGGAACATCTGCTAATGAAGGTTAAAGGCTTGGGTGAAGCCAATTCAAAAAGAGAGGCTATGTGTCTGCATGTAGCAGGCTGAAGTGATGGGGATACCTAAGCTCTTTGGAGCCCAGATGATTCCACCACAAGCCATAGATGCTGAACATGGAGCTGTAGTATTTGGTGTTTGCCCTGTAGTATTTGGTCTTCTTTGGTCCACTTGCTAATTAGAATGCTTCTTTTACCATAATGTATATTGAAAGTATATAACTTCTAATTTTTCATTTTGAAGGGATACAGAAAAGAGGTTCCTTTGAGTCTCAGAAGAGATTTTGGACTTTTGAACAGTATTGGGAGTGTTAAAGACTGTGTGTAGTTTTGAAGTTCAGGTATATACATTTTGGATCTTGAGATAGCTATGATCCTACTGGACAAGGAGTGAAGTGTTATAGTTTGATTGCAAAATGTCCCCCTATAACTTGTATGTTTGAACACTTGGTCCCAAACTGGAAGTTCGTAGAACCTTTAGGAGAGAGAGACTTGCTGAAGGAAGTGAGTCATTAGGGACAGACTTGGAGGGACTATAGCCCAGCCTCGATTCCTGTCTACTCTCTTCTTCCTAGGTGCAAAACAATATGACCAGTAGTTGTCTCCTGCCTCATTGCCTTCCCTGTTATGGGGACTGTATTCCCTTAAACTGAAAGACAGAAGGAAGCTTTGCTTCCTTAAGTAGATTTTGTGCCAGGTATTTATTTTCCAACAATGAAAACTGTAAACAACACAGTAATTTATACAAGTCTCATACCACGTGACAAGATCAAGACAGTGTCTTCAAGTAGCCTGGCTCCACAATTCATGCCTTAATCTGTCCAATTTGATAAATTCTATAAAATAGTCAAAAGGTATTTCGTATACACCTACTATGAGTCAGGTAGTTTTAGGGACTAAAGATTTAAAAAAATACAGTCGGTAAAAATATAGTAAGTTAGTCTTTAGTGGAGTAAACCCCTAGTAGGGCTCAAGGAACTTGGTAGAAAAAGAGAGCAGAAAGATCATAAGAGCCAGAGGATCAGGATGACTGCTGAGAAATACTTGTTTTAGACAGGATAGGGAGGCCACACATTGCAACAAATGATCCCCTAAACAAGACCTGCATAAAGAAAACACCGAGAGACTTGTCAGGATGAATTCAGGGAAATCTTACAAGGCCCTAGCACTAGATGAAGAGTGATGGACGATCAATGAGAGAGGGAGAAACAGTTCCCTCCGGGGAGGAGCCTAAACACATGTACATACAGGCAACATTAAATTGACTCAGTAGGAGATACATATCTAATAATATAACAATTGTTCTTGTCACATATATATGTAGTAAGAATAAAGAAGAGGAGGTCATGAATTTGAGACAAAGAGGGGGAGTCATGCAATGAGCTAGAGGAAACAGTGGGGTGTTATGTCAATACAGTGTTCCCATAGGAAACTTTCAAGAAGTAAAAATGTTAAGTAGCAAAACCTGAAAGAATACAGTAAATCCTCCATCCCCACCCCAGAATGGAGAAGAGGCTAATATAATACAAGCATAGAGAACAGCAGGTGAGGAGTAAAGAGAAATTCCAGGTAGAGACAGACAGACTGAAGCTGGAAGGACGATAAGGTACCCATAGTTAATCAGGCTGCAGCATCTCAAAAAGGAAGTTAAAAGCTTGAGGATCTGGGAAAGAGCTCAAAGGTTCAAGAGACAGAGAATCGAGGCTGATGCTGTGCTAATAGAGTTAGGAACTGGAGATGGTTTGGAGAGGCCAGCTCACTCCTCGTCACTGCCCAGAATACACAAATATACCTTCACATACATTCGAAAGCTTACATGCCCTACAGAGCAAAGTGCATCTCTGTGATGAACAACCCATCAGTGAATTACTGAGCCATAGACACTGTGACAAGTATAGTTTTGGTGACACTTTATTTCAACCTCTTAACTCTAGCTATCCTAAAAATCATTCAGGAGCAACTTGAAAAACTGTTCTAAATTCCATTGTAAATGTTAATTGAATATTCTGAGCCATCGTTTTAATGCAGTAATCATAGATGTCATTGAAATGATCACAGCAATTGTAAGCACGAAGCCCTCTTTACTGTAATTATGATCAGGTCACTGTGACTCCGTCAGCTTCTTCACTCCCATCTTTCCATCATCTAAGACACTGCCAGGAGCAGCAGGCACTGCGTGGCCACAGGGATGAACTTGTGACCATCCTGTGTTGCCCTGTAATGATTTGCTCACCTCTTTACTGAACGCTCATGAATAATGGTAAGTGTGGGGACTTCTCTGACTTATCTTCACATAGTTTTCTTTTATGGAACAAGTCCAATGTTTAGGTTCCCTTGGGTACTGTGCTAATACAACAAACAACACTTTTAATGACCTAAAAATTAGGGGCTACAGATACGGCTCAATAATGAAATACATGCTTAGCCTACATAAGGACAGGAGTTCAATACCCAACATAGGTAAAGTAAAAATACGTGAAACTCACTTAATTTTGCTGACTACAAAACACTGAGATTATGACATCTTAAGAAAAGACAAAGCTTTAAATTTTTTTCATTCATTGAACACTTTTTATGGCCTCTTGCAATTTTATTAACAAACTCTACCAATAGGAATTTTGAGTCTACCCATAAATCACTTAGTTTTCATTATACATCCAGACTCTAGCATTTCCAACCTTCCCAGAAAACTAATTCTGTCCGTACTATAAGAGGCAACAAAGAAATTGTTTTTGAAATCTGAGCACACGGGTCCACGGAAAATCCTTTTCTGCCTTTTAAAAAAAGTCTGCTGAGGAGGAGAAATATGATAGTATCTTGGGGGAAAGATGCAAATAGACATGAGCTATCCTCTGCTTAGCTAAAACACACCTATGACACCGCTGTGGACGGCATGCTGTTCCCAGGAAATTTTTGCTTTTTGCTTTTCTCTTGATCAAAACTGACACAAGGAACTTCTATTTCAATGTTTCAATAAAGTTCACAGGGTCTGGCCTGTGCTCCCACAGAAGAAGAAACAGTTCTGTCACAGTCCCCTCAGCTGTAGCTGGACTAGACTAGCTCACCAGGAACAGCACCCTGCCATGGGTAGGGTTTCCTCAGAATCTATGTATTTAAAATACCAAGCTCCAAATCTCTGTAGATAATTTATTTTCGAAACTGATTCCCCTTTTTATTTATCAATGAGCAATTGTCACTTCCACTAATTTTTCTTCATCTCATCCCTATGGAAGGGACCTCCTGCTCAAATTATAAAAATTATTAGGATTATGCCAAGAGGTTCCCAGGAAAACTATTAATTCAAATTAAAAAGGAACTTGGAAAGGAATCTGGTAAGGAATTTGAGGACTTGACAAAACAGGTGGTTCATAGAACCACATTTAGCTCATCCATATTTTTAGCACCCTGCCTATCTGCAGATGAATGCTGCGGACTGACTCAGAAGGAAGCAAATGATTGCAGTTTATTTCACTGACGAGCAAACGCTTCAAACCCAGCTTTCACTTGGGCAGGAGTTTCCTGGTTACTTAGAATAGTGACCAACTATTTTCCAATTTATTTAGTGATCATAAAACTGGCTTCAATTTGTTCCACTGAACATAATTTTTATGTGCTTAGAGAATTTTGTGCAATTGTACTCCCAGAATGCTATCTCAGTACTGTGGTATTCATTCACACAGGTTTCAATATACATGGCCAACACACATACTGTTACTACAACCAATAATGAGCCTTTGGATTTCATAAAGAGCAAAAACAAACACCGAAGACAAACCCACTGAATTCTTTTCCCAGAATATGCGCAGTTCACCACGCTAAGCCTGGCCACTGGAGAACAACGCTGGAAAATATGGAGTTGCTGAATAAAAAAGTTTTTCAATCTCTAATCACAAAGTCTATAGTGATTTTCTATAAGAACTCACAGGCATGAGTCATGATTTGGCACTTATGGAAACTTAGCCAAGTTATCTCAGATCTCTCACTCAGTTCTGTTATCTGTAATAAAGTCATAAATAGTTTTACTCACCCACTTTCACAAGAAAATTTGTGTGTGTTCAAATGATATTCATATATAAAAGTTCAGTGGTTACTACGAAATAGAAAATGCTTAAGGCAGAACAAAACTATTTTGCTAAAACACCAATGCTCTAGACACTCTTCTACCATGAGCAAAGTGTAAATGCTGTAAACCGGAAGACCACAAGCTAACCTCAGAGAGTCTTCGTAATCTGCTGGATTAAATGCTGGACACCCACATATAGAAATACACTGCATAAGTGGGTGAATCACTGATGAGGAAGACATAAGAACTGACTCCAGAAGCATAGAGCAGAAATTCAGTGATGTACGGTTCCTTAAAGGTGAGCCCCCTCTCCTCCGCCAACATTCGTTACCTTCCCCCTTCTGTGTTCCAGCTCCAGATTTCTAATGTAAGCGAGACGGGAGGTGATGAACAGGAAATTCATGGCTGGTAACCCTACACCAAGACCTACTCCATCAGATTCTCGGGTAGAGCCAATCTACCCAAGAAGCAAATGGCTCAATCTGTGTGTCCCAGAAAACATAGAAAAGAGAAATTCTATAACTTGTCTCTCTTTTTAAGGCAATACGGGGTCTAAAAAACCATCAAGATAAAAGTCACATTCTTGTAGGTCTATGACAGACCTACAACCTCTTTCAATATCACCCTAAAATGCTGCTGAAAATATAAAACCTAAAATCGTCACAATAATGAGAAATTAAATATGAAAGTATTAAGAGCTGTTTTATAAAGATATGACAAAATATATTTGTGATATATTGTCAAACTATTATAAAACAGTATTATTTTAAAATAAAAAACACAGATATCTACATGTTTCCTGGATTATATTTTGCTTGTTTACTTTGACATGTGATCCTCTTCAATTATCAAGGCAAATCTACCTGATTTTCTCACCTGTTGTATCCCCCCATTGTTCTTTACCTAAAGACTATATTACACATTGCCATTCTCTCCCAACTATTTAATAGAGCTGAAGGTCAGGATCCAACATGTTATAGATTCTTGGCATTCATGAATTTAACGTAAGTGTGTTTAAGCTTTGAAAATGGACATAGGAAACAAAGCAATTATCAAAATTTGAATCATCAGAAGTCAAACTAATTTGCAGAAGGCGGTGAGGGAAGTTATTATCAAAGGAACCATGAACCTGAAGTAAAAATGTTCCTGGCTGTTTTCATTGTCAAGTAACCTACAAGAACCTTAAATTTAAGTCAGCTGTCCTAAAACAATTATATACACACACATGCACATGCCTGTGCACACACACACACACACACACATACACACAGTACACCAAGCCAGCATCCTACAATCCACTTTAGATGTGACCACGGAGCCGAAATGACATCCCTTTCAAAGAGCAGACTGGTACCTTCATAACTGATGGTGTTCCTAGAAAAAGGAAGCCCTCTCGCTGCCAGCATAGCGCTCCTACAGTTCTTCTACAGAAGGGAAGATGAGCAACTGCAGATCAGCAACTACCAAGAAGAGAGACATACTCTCTTCTTGGGGGTGCGGAAGTTAAGGCTGGGGTAACAACCACATAGTTCACTGTTATACTGCACTTGAGAACATGCAGCTAATTCATGTTGCCCAGCCCAAAGGACCTTAAGGAAGAGACAGTAGACCACGCTGTGACTTTGTACTTTGAGTCGAGAGACAGTGCCCTGTGAACATTTGTTGACAAGATGACTATGACTGATACAATGAAAGAAGAAAGCAACGCAGCATTTGAAGGACAGAAGGGGGACAGCCTGTGGGAGAGTGCTGATCACTGATAGCCATTCCTTGCTTCCTTCTGGAAAACTCTCTGCCAAACATTCTAGTCATTTTGTATCTTGGAAGAGTCAAGAAACATCATCTCACCAATAACATAGGAAGGGCCATGTCTCCTTTGGGCTGAGACAACCAAGAACTAGTTGGCCTGCTCTATGCTTACTATCGAACCAAAGGATTTATCTAGCTCATGAACATACTTTAATTAACATACACAATACCAATACTTAAGTCCCCATCAAAGGGAAGAATTAATCAGAATACCCGTATATTACTTCATCTTTACTCATCTATCCCTGAAAGTTCACGAATATGTTTGTATCCCTTGCTTGAGGACACTTGAAACCATATATTAAGCATTTACGCATATAGTGTTTCTATATGCTGCTGGCGTTGTCAATGCTGAACATAACTAACCAAGAGTTCATTGAGACCTTTTAGTGTTGCATCCTGGGGTGTGTGTGTGTGTGTGTGTGTGTGAGAGAGAGATAGAGAGAGAGAGAGAGAGAGAGAGAGAGAGAGAGAGAGAGAGAGAGAGAGAGAGAGAGAGAGATCATGTGTATGGAGGTCAAAGCACAACCACAGATGCTGTAATATCTCAAGCACCATTCCTTCACCTTGCTTTGGAAACAGGCTCTCCACTGTCCTGGAGCTCACCAAGCCATTGACGTCGGCCTGTCAGCAAGCTCCTGTTTCTGAGTCCTCAACACAGAGCTTCTAAGCACAGGCTAAGCAGGTGCCACCACACCTGGGCTCATTTTCAAAAGCAAACACACAAATAATACTGGTTCTGGGGATCAAACTTACACCCCCACGCTTGTAAAACAAGCATTTTACCAACTGAGCTTCATCACTCACAACCTCCCACCCATATTTTCTAGGTGCTACACTGAGTCAGTCCTTGAATGTGACAGAGGTAGAAAGGAAGATACATTTAGACAAAGGGTAGGATTCTTCTCCCAGCCACCTATGTCTCAAATGAAGTGTCTTGAACCATCCAACAAGCCAAATGAACCCACCCCAAATCCTTGTACTTTTTATTTGTTTCAAGTTTACACAGATTTTCCAAATTCCTCCTTGTTTTCTCTAATACAGGCACTTTCCCTAAACAAATCACATTTTTGACATTTGCTTCTTGAAGAATGTGGACAAATGCACACTAGCATAATTAAAGTCACAGGAAATGCTTCCTCATCGTTGGAATGTTTGAGTAACTACAAGACTAATAAGTTTTCCCTTAAAATATAGATATGTAAATATGTATATGTATGTGTATGTATGTATGTATTATGTATGTATGTATAGTGAGGGATTGGCTGGATGGCACAGCCGCTAAAGGTACCTGCTACCAAGCTTGAAGACATGAGTTTGACTCCCCCAGAATTCACATGATGGAAGGAGAGAATCAACAACTACAAGTTGTCATCATAAGTGAATAGATAAAAATGCAGCTATAGATTGGCACATAGGATTGTAGAGGTGCTGTAAGGAGGAAGCTCAGAAAATGATAAAGACTAATTTATTTTTAGGGTAGATTCAAACCAGTGCTGCTACTTATCGACAGTTTCTGTCCTTGACTACTGTTAGAAGTTAACAGAAGCAACTCAACAATGAGTCTTCACTGGGGAGCTGTCAGACTGGATCTTTGTTCCTAGGAAAAACCCCAACATAATCCACATGGCCACATCAGTTACTCTAGCAGAATACGGTACCAGCCAAGCACACCATCCAGTTTTATAAAATCTGGAAACCATTTCCTTCAACCAACAAGACTTCACTGCTTCTAGCACTATCAAGAAATGGTGAAGCTAACATCCAGGTGGACAGGTTTGTCCCTCAGAGTCTCTGGAAGAATGGAATCCACTAGGCAATGTGAGAAAAGCGTCAATCAGCGCAACAAGGAATGTTGTATTTGTGTACACTATGTGTTACATCCTGTCACGCAATGCTAATAACAATATTCCAGCTTACTTAATGCAGACCCTAGATCATTTAACCCCGTGAGACCACAAAGAGTATCACTAAGCAAAATAAGTTTAGGACTAAATATGGGTGTTAATAGCCTGATAATTGTAATTCTGGAGCAGTCTATCAATGGATTAATAAGCTTTATAAGCCTTATCACACTACTAATAAATACTTTATAATATGCTCTATCTTCCTATTAACTATATAGTTTGGAAACACATAAATCGTTACCCTAAAATCTTTGAATCTTTAAGATTAACATTTATGGGAAATAAAAATCATAACATTGGAAGAGAAAGATATAAATGTCTATATATAAATACATAGATATTCTTATATTCAGAAAAACTCCTGGCAATATCTTTATTGCCTTCTGGTTTTACTCCCTTCTAGTTCTTAGGTTCAAAACATTTAGGAATAAAATTTAAAAAAAAAAATCATCCAGGCTCAGTAATATTGCAAAAGGGAAAAAACATGTAAACACAAAGACTTGCAAAAGTTTTAAAAATTAATGATCCAAAAATTGAAAGAAAATGCATTAAGTCATATCTTAGGTTAGCTGAGCACTAATGAACTAAATGAAGTCAATAAAACTTCTGGGGTATCAATCTGAACAAATGGCCATAGAGAGAGAATTTTTCATGGTATTAATTTGATTTTCCAGATCAACTAAGCGTTATGTTTAAGTCTTTAAATAATAGAGTGATTTTCCATGAAGTATAAATGTTTGTTTATTATTGGTGCTTCTGCTGTGTTGTTGATGTAAACAGGAAGGAAATTACTGGAAACATTTTAGCTTGAAGAGAGCAAAAAGACTTTCCAAAGTGACTTAGTAATTGTTTTAGGGTTTTAATGCTGTGATAAACACCATAACCAGAGCAACCTGGGGAAGGAAGGGTTTATTTCATCTTACAGCTTGTAGTAACCCATGGAAGTACATCATCCATGGAAGTCAGGGCAGGAACTCAAGGCAAGAACCTAGAAGCAGGAACTGATGCAGAAACCATAGAGGAACACTACTCCCTTGCTTGCTTGTGGCTTCCTCAGCCTGCTTTCTTATAACATCCAGGACCACAAGCCCAGCGATGGTACCACCAGCAATAGGCTGGGCCCTCCCACATCAATTACTAATTACAAAAATACACCACAGTTTCCCTCAGGGCAATCAGGTAGGAGTCTTTTCTCAACTGGGGTTCTGTCATCCAAAATGATGTAAACCTGTGTCAGGTTTACTTGATATAAACACTAGCCAGCTCTGTAATTAACAGTGCTCAAACCCTAGACGTTTTAAATCTTGAAAGTAAGTATTATTACATTTTGTCTGGAAAGAACTACTACCAATGTTTGACTCAAATAATAAACAGATGATTTTGTGGAACTATCTGAACACCTTCCACAAAGTATGGTCTATTTATTTATTTTTCTTTTTTGCTTGTTTTTTTCAGACCGGGCTTCTCTGTGGTTTCTCTGTGTAGCCTCGACCTCACGAGATCCACCTGCCTCTGCCTCCACAGTGATGGGATCAAAGGCGTGTGCTGCCTCTGTCCGGCTTTGGTCTATTTGTTTTGGTTAAAGAAAACTTGGGCTCACAAGAAATTTGTAGCTGAGTTCTTTCCTTCAACTGGGGCTGGAACACCAGGGCCAGTGTAGCTGTGTCCATAATAAAATGGGACTGACTCTTCTATCATGTTAGCAATCAGTGACGATTTATCTCATTACACAAAGTAATGATTTACTTTGTAATGTGTAATGATTACACAAAGTAACGATTCAGGCATTCATATGCAAGTATGCACGAATGCATAGCAAACTAGCGTGGTGGTATTTTGCTATTTTGGTTCATTGACTTTCATTTTAATAATATATGTGACATTGCATATTTAAAATGAGTATACTGGCAAGAGATTCTGGGTATATGTAGACTTAAGTCCGTCATGGGAAAAAGCAATAAGAATCTTTGTTTTCAAGGGAAAAAATCAAATGAAACATGAGTGGTGCTTTATTTCATTTTCTCTCTCTTCTTTTTCTTTTCTTTTCTTTTTTTATTTTCGAGACAGGGTTTCTCTGTAGCTTTGGAGCCTGTCCTGGAACTAGCTCTTGTAGACCAGGCTGGTCTCGAACTCACAGAGATCAGCCTGCCTCTGCTTCCCGAGTGCTGGGATTAAAGGCGTGCGCCACCACCGCCCGACAATCTCTTCATTAGGATTTTAGACTCCCTCTCTTCTACTCTTGTCGTTTCTAGTTCTCCCATACTAGCAATTATGTTGTGGATATTTTCTATCTTTCCAGGACCAGTCGTCATCTTCCTTTTCCCTCCCATGTGCCTGTTAGTGGATGTCCCCATACCAGAAACTGAACAAACTTCTTTCTAAATCTTTTCAGCCTCGGGAGCCTCTTTAAATCGCGTACAGTCAATATTTTCTCCTCCCCGCACTCTAATTCTCTATTCTTCGACTACATTTATGAAATGTGGGGTATTCGGCGTCAACAGCTGCCCAGCACTAAGGCACCAGAGTGGAAGAAATTGCCCTGAGAGTGTAGAAGCAGAATCCAAGAGTACACTCCTGATCGCCACTGGAGCATGTGACAAGTCGATAAAAAATGCTCTCTCATCCTCTGGCCTGGGTTCCTCTCCTGGTCCCTCTGAGTTTCTCAGAGAAACTTACTAGGAACCACCGTGCCCCACCCCCAAAGCAACCAGGGACGGGATCACTAGAAAACGCCAAGGGAGGCACAATCAGGCTTACCAGTCCCCCACAGAGACTGAAGACCGCAGTGTGGTCCTCTCGCGCGTTGACCTGGCCACGGTAGAAGCAGTGGCGCAGGTCTGGGGGCTCCGCGCTGCCCCCGCCTGTCCTAGGCGCCGGGGTCCCCAAGTGCACCTCAGTATAGCCTGCAGCCAGGAAGGCCGAGTCAGCGCTCAGGTTCAGGTGGAAGAGCTGCCCGTAGGCACGGATGCGGTAGTGGGTCCTGAGGGGAGTGGGTTCGGGAGCCCCGGAGCTCCGTTTCTTCCTGCTGAAGTGCCGGTTCTGGGGAAACACGTCTCCGAACTCATTGACCCGCGCGGGGGTCACCACTTCATAGGAGGCCAGAGTCTTCACCAAGGATTCTACAACACATAGAGCAATGTCTATGAAGCCCGACGCTGTCCAAACCACAAACTCTGGAACCAAGCATCCCGACTAAAGGTACCCAATTTTGGTCCGTCCCAGGGACACGATAGATGCACACGCACGCACATGGACACTGTGACCATGTTCTGCTTTTCCACAGCTCCTATGTGCTCCACACAGACTCTGCCACCCACCACCCTGCGCAGCCACCTCCTTGTCAGCCCCTCGTCTCTTCCCTGCCGCCAACGATCCGTGTCCTCCTAGCGTACGCTGCCCCGTGTCCCCACGCGTGCCCGCCGCATGGCCAGGGGAGCTTGTCCCTAGTGCACGCGATTCCACGACACCCAGACACCCAGTGAAGTCCTCGGAGATGCTCGGAGCTGGCCGGCCTGGGGGTCTCCGCGAGTCCGCACCACCCACTCGCACCCCGCCCTGCGCGCTGCGGGCATCGCCCACGGCGACCTTACCCTGTCGTGGGTGGAAACGAACTTCCCAAGACCCAGTGAGAAGGAGCGAGATCGGGCAAAGCAGCCCGGTCAGCCACTTGGCCACCCGCATGGCTGCACGTTTCGGGGAGGGGGGTGGGATCCGGACAGGGAGGCCGCCCGGGCCGCCCGCTCCCCGCGCTCTGCTGCCCTCCTCCGCGCTCTCGCTATTTGCCGCGGCGCCTCAGCAGCCTCCTGAGCCACCCGGGCGGCAGTCCGACCCGCCTCGCCCCGCCACCGGTCCCCGCTGCCGGTGCCGCAGCCTCATAGCTCGCAGCCCGCCTGGCTCTAGCAGGCCCGCGCGCCACCCTGGGAAGCGCTCACCGCCCGGCCCAGCAGGAACCGAGCCAAAGTAGCGGGGCGCGCGGGGCGGCGGAGAGCCCGCCCCCCTTGCCGAGCCGGCCAATCAGCGGGAGGCGCGGCGGCTCGGCCTCCCGCGCAGCCCCAGCCGGGCGCAGCCCCGCCCGCCAGCGCGCGCACCGCGACCTCCCTGGCTGCAGCTCGAGGTCCCAAGGGCCCCCAAGACCCCACGCAAGTTGACAGGTGATAGGGGACTGGAGTTAGTTCCTGCAGCGAAATGTCAAGTGTCAGAAAGTGACCTCTGCTACTCACCCCGAGAAGTTCTTTTAGGCTTCTTCACGCAAAATTGCCAACCCTGGATGGATGCTACCAAAGTGGCTTCTGGCCAGGCTCATTTTTAAGGGACCCTGTGAGAAGGGAGAGTCTGGGACTTGGGGGTTACTGATCTAGAAGACTTGTGAATGACTGCATCAATCGCTTGACAAAAGTACAAGGGGGGCATTGGAGTCTTCACAGCTCCAGCAGCCGCAGCGATTCGTGTTGCCCCGCTAAATGTTTGGGGCTAAAATTTGCACGAAGAACTCTCTCCCCCAAAACTTACATAAATGTCAAGATCCACAAAACATCTGCCCGTTCCTGGCGTCTGTCTCTCCACAGTGTGACTAAAGCCCTCCTTCGCTGTTACCCTCTTCAACAATAGCTGTAGCTCGGACTCCATCTGTGTGGCCGGGTGCTGTCGAACTCCACCAACTTTAGCAGGGAGAGAAAACAGCCTCTTTTCAACACTACACCTCTTGTCCTGGGTTCACCTGTTTGATTCGCAGGCTCTGCAACCACTTCTCTTTACCAGAACGAAGACAAAAGGAGAGGGAGTCGACAGCCTGGCTTGAAATCCAACCAAGGCCATTAAACAGAGAAGGTAAATCTTCCGGGATACAATGGATGAATGCACTTCAGTTTCGTTTGTAGCCACTGTTGCACTCTGGGCTCTTGGCCATGGAAATTGCCTTCAGACGCCATGCCCCTTCCTTTCAGATCATCGGAGTCATCAGTCTGTTGCCAGCAGCCAATGTGGAAGAACAGTTTGAGGGAGGGAGAGTTTAAACTTGTACTTGTCGGTGAAATGGCCAGCTGACCGATGGTGTAATTGATCTTCAGGCCTTCTTCTTCTTATCCCCTTCTTCACAAGTGCCATTTCATCTACCAGAGAATTACAGAGTTCTGGTAGGTTTCCCCCAAAGTCAGAATGTGGTGTTCTTAAAGAGAATAATAATGGACTTTACCCACACCTGTGAATTTAACCCTTACCTTTCCCGTAATACAGTTTGGGCACTATAATAAGCATGCAGCTCTGAATGCATTTTGGCTTTGGGAGCCCAGGCCTTTCTGCCTACGAAGAACCTAAACCAGAACCAGAAAGTCAGGTAGCTTTAATTGCTACTTGACTGCTGAGAGACACCTCATTTTAATCCCTGAATGTTCAAAGCGGTATTGTAATGAAGTATTTTGTTTTCAACGTATCTAACATTTTGGAAATAATGTGCTAATGGGAAGGTATGGGGGGGATGTGTGTCCTGTGTCGCTATGTTTAAACATGTTTCAATTAGTTCTTTGAAAATGACATACAATGTACCCCCTCCCCCCCCCCCGCTCCTCCCTCTAACTTTAGATCCACCCCCAACTTGCTCATGCTCTCACAACTTTGTTCTCTATTATTTTAATAACATCCTAAGGAGCACAGTTTGCGCTGTCTATGTTCTCATGGGTATGGGACCACCCAAAGGAGTGTG